>NW_007880153.1:0-560 GCF_000696425.1 Galeopterus variegatus
AACACTGAGGGTTGCGATCCGTTGCCGGACATGGAAAAAGACAAAAAAAATAAATAAATAAGTATCAGCAGCTTTGGAAGTGAAATTTATTTCTTAACATTTATACTGGAATTTATTTCTGAACATTAGTATATGATAAATCATTAGCAACTACTCTGTGTTTGGAAGTCAATGTTTGTAATCAGCATAACCCCTCTGTTTCACCCTAGATTGCTTGAAATAAGCGTGTTTTCCTTGCAGTGTGCTTGGCTGATTAAGGAATAGCTTTTAGAGAACAATTTTTAATTAACAGGTACCTTTAGGCAATCCAAATGCCTATCATTCTAGAGAAGAAATTCTGTGGTGGTGGAATGACAATCCCTTAGAAGTAAGCAGTAACAAGGAAAAGACTTCTATATATCCCCAGTTAACAAATATCTTCAAAACAACCTCAGCCCCAAGCTCCTGAAAGAAGCAAACATCAAACATCCAGCAACAACACATATTGTTAGAATATGAGACATTGAGGGGCCGGCCCGGTGGCGCACTGGATAGTGCGCCGCTTGGGAAGCGCGGCGGCG
>NW_007880154.1:0-560 GCF_000696425.1 Galeopterus variegatus
GGGGGTTTTTTTTGTCCTTTTTGAGACCGGCCGCACCACGCTCAGCCAGTGAACACTGTGAGCGCACCGGTCATCCCTACATAGGATCCGAACCCGCGGCGGGAGCGCTGCTGTGCTCCCAGCTCCGCACTCTCCCGAGTGCGCCACAGGCTCGGCCCATACTGAGCACCTTATGTGTACGGCATTGAAGGGAAGGAGCCACGGGCAAGGGAAAAGTTGAAGTTGCATAGAAAAGAGAGAAGGATGGATGGCTTATGGTTTGGAAGATGGAGGATGAGGTGGATGAGGTGTCGGCATGGCAAGTGGAGACAGGCTTCCTGCAGAGGAGAGGGTGGAGACTTGGGGAGTCTGCCAGGAGAGGGTGAAAGGTGTGGGGTTGTCCTGTGTGCCTCTTATGGCGTCATTAGCATCACTGGGAGGGCACAGCTGAGGCCTGAGAGCAGTGTGGAGTTGGAGTGAGCTGTTCACAGATACATTGGTAACCAGCAATTTCCTTTCCCTAATACATGTCCTTAATTCTCCATAATTGAAGGAAAGGCACCAGAGGTCAGTTGACGAAG
>NW_007880155.1:0-560 GCF_000696425.1 Galeopterus variegatus
CGGGTTCCCCGCCACAGCCGCCGCCGCTAGGGCTGGAGCGCCGGAGGGGCAGCGGGGCCCGTGGGCCAGGGGGACTCGTGGGCGGATGTGCTAGTGGGACAGGGGACGGGTGGGGCAGCAGTGGTGCAGGTGGGACGCGAGGACCGGTAGGGCACATGAGCGACTGGGGCTCGTGGCCGGTGGGGCAGGTGACTCGAGGGCAGATGAGCTCGGAGGGCAGGGCCCCGGGCGGGGCAGGGGCGCGCCATCTGAGTCGCGCCGGTGTCGGCGAGCGGCGCTATTGTCTTAGAGATAAAGCCTGCAGCCGCGGCGAGGCTTTCCTCCCAGGCTCCAGAGAGGCGGGAAAGAGCCCGGCGAAGAGTCGGCTTCTTCCCGCCTTTCTCTGATGGATTTCACTGCATCCTGCCTTTAGGCTCGCCCCTGCCCTTCGGTCTGTGGTAAATGGACACGTGACTATTAGATTTTGTTCCGAAGACAAACCACCCGCTCACGAACCCTCACTAAATGAAGGCAGTCATATTCGAAATGAAATCAAATGAAATCCTTCAACAGGCAATTCA
>NW_007880156.1:0-560 GCF_000696425.1 Galeopterus variegatus
TACAAATAACTCTTTGATAATCTGCTTTCAGTTCCTTTGGATATATACCCAGAAGTGATATTGCTGTATCATATGGTAATTATATTTTCAATTTTGGGGGAACCTCCATGCTATTTTCTATAGTGGCTGCACCATTTTACACTCCCACCAACAGTACACAAGGGTTCCGATTTCTCCACAACCTCTCCAACACTTGCTTTTTTGTTTTTTGACAGTAGCCATAATAATTGCTATGATGTGATATCTCATGGTGGATTTGATTTACATTTCCCTAATGATTAGTTATGTTGAACATCTTGGCATATGCTTGTTACCCATTTATATATCTTCTTTGCAGAAATGTTTCAAGTCCTTTGACCATTTTTTAATCAGGTTATTTTGTGTTGTTGTTGTTGTTGAGTTGTAGTATTTCTTTATATATTCTGGATATTAACATCTTATCAGATATTGATTTGCAAATATTTTCTCCCATTTCAGAGGTTGCCTTATCCTTCTATTGGCTGTGTCCTCTGATGGACAGAATTTTTAAATTTTGATGTAGTTGTATGCAGCATCTTCAG
>NW_007880157.1:0-560 GCF_000696425.1 Galeopterus variegatus
AATCTCGAGGCTCAAAAGCTTTACAGAAGCCTTTTGCATTTCCAGCTGCCGAGACACACCAACTTCTCACAGCTGGAAAACACCGGCAACTTTGCAGGCGTTCAAGTGGAATACTCTGCATGCACCGTCTGACAAACCGTAGCGACAGCTGTGGAGAAAGAGGAGGAAGTGGAGAAAACGCAGACGGAGAGGAGACAGGAGGAGGAGAGGGCGACCACTGAACAGGTCAGGACATTGCCCACTTTTGCAGCTGGAAGGGACAGAGAATTACATGGACAGACAGCTGGTGTAGAGGGACCCCCAAATTTGCATTGTATTAAATGTGGTCATCAGAACCCAAGGCTGGGGAACAAAGAGGCCTCAAAAACTTCAAGTGCCTCATGTTCTACAAGAGCTGCAAACATTCGGGAGGCAGGAACCCTCAAATGCTCAGGAAGTCATCCCGCCCAGGCCCCCTGCCCAGGCCCACAGCAGCAGCAGCCAGCGACGGGGCAGAGGAGCCTGACGCCTTGAGAGCTGGGGCAGGGAGGGCCCCAGCAGGGAGGGCCCCAGGGTCAAGG
>NW_007880158.1:0-560 GCF_000696425.1 Galeopterus variegatus
AGATGGGGGCAGCTCTAAGGAAACTGGGCTTTGAGCACATCGGCCACAACCATTCAGTGAAGAGCAACTCCCAGAGGCCCTCAGAAAGGGAGCAGAAGAAAGGAAATGGTGTTCCTTCCTGAATGTTTTCCAGTCAAGGGGTTTTCTCAACCCCTCCCCATGAGTGGACACTTCTCAGTGGGAGAAGGCACCAGAGGTGCCCCGGTTAGAGGGAGCAGTCTCATCCGTCCCCACCCTGGGAGTGCGACCATCTCTCTGACGAGTGTGGAGGGACTGGGATATGGGCCACAAAGTGTGCATCGGGGGCACCATGGGGAGGGGGCTCTGGGCCAGTTTGATGGAAAAGATCATGTTCCCCACCATCAGATGGACTGGACTCAAGGGCAGGGCTGATGCTTAGCCACGTAGGCCAGATAAAGGCCCCTCTACAGCCTCCCTGGCCATGGGGCAGTCTTGAGGGTCTTGCAGGACAGAGGCTGGGCTGTAGCAGGGGTGAACCATCCTTTGTTCAGTCCTAACTGCCAGCCCCAATGCCACCCACCCACCCCACCCCGACCCTG
>NW_007880159.1:0-560 GCF_000696425.1 Galeopterus variegatus
AAAATATATTTTGAAAATATATTCTAAAAGATAATGGGGGAAATTTTTCTAGAATTGATAAGAGACTTGAATTCTTAGATTAAAAGGCCACACAAAATACCAAGAAGAATGAATTCAAAATACTCTAATTAAAACAATGAGAGACTGCTTTTCGTAGCACAACGGTAACAATTAAAAATTTGGATAATGCCAATTGTTGGCAAGAAGGTGGGGAGACCAGAGCTCCTGTGCACTGGTACATGAAGGGCACGTGGGTGCAGTCACTCTAGAACACAATCCAATAATGTAAACTTAATTATGCACGTGTCTTAGAACCCGATGAGCTTAGTTCTGGGAATACACATCATCCTCCCCCCAAAATTCTTAAACTGGTTCATAAGGGGCATACATGAAAGTACTTTCCACGGTTCTCTTTGGGTTTGTAGATACTTGGAAGCAACCTAGGTGTTCACGTCCAAAGAATAATCAAAATATAGTGAAAGGTAATTCCGCTTTTGTCCTAGATGAAGGAAAGAGGCCCGAATACAGAGGTCTTTAAAAAGTTCATGAAAAGATTCATA
>NW_007880160.1:0-560 GCF_000696425.1 Galeopterus variegatus
ATGAAATAAAACCATCTTATAATTTTTTTTAAAGGCCTTTAGCTGACTGGATGAGGCCTACCCATAATATGAAGAGTAATCTGCTTTACTCAATGCCCATTGACTTAAATGTTAATTTGATCTAAAAGAATACCTTCACGGAAATATCTAGAATAATGTTTAACCAAATATCTGGGTACTGTGGCTTATACAATTTGACATATAAAATTAACTATCACAAGTCCCACCCTTGGCAACTTGTCACTCATATACATCTACTTAAAACATATTTAATCTCCAAATAAAATAATAACAAGGTAACACTTCCACCTGACATGCTACAACTATCCTTTGTATAACGAAAAATACACTAACCCTTTCCCCAGAAGAGGATGCAAAGTCCTTAGTTATTTTTACTCTTCTTCCTGCTATTTTATAACCTAAGTATCATGATATAAAATTAACAATATTTAAATACTATGATATAAAGTCAGTACATTTTATGTCACATGATAAAGAGATAATTGAGGAAAGAAAACAAAGATAGTTGATACATATGCACATATATATATTCATAAAAA
>NW_007880161.1:0-560 GCF_000696425.1 Galeopterus variegatus
CATCCTGTACTTTTTCCCATAACTCTGGCAGTTCTGCAAAGTCTGGGCCACTTGCAAGGCTTTCGTACTCTATCCCCTGAGCATTTCATGGCATTTCCATCTGAACAGGTCAGAACATTAAGACGGACATGGAAATCAGTTTAAATAAACGATCAGGCATCTATCCAAGGTGTGTCATCCTTGTCTTGTAAAATTACCTTACTTAGAGAAATTAGCATGCTTTGTTTACCCCAGATGAAAGAAGTATGAGACAAGTTATGTAAAAGCTCCCAGCCACAGGTAGAATCAGCTTCCCTTTGTCATCTTCCACTGAGTTCTGCCAAGATCCTTCAGTTTTCACATGTTCTGGGATGTCAGTCAATATTTTCCTTCTGAAAAGTTGTACGTGATGATAATAAATGAATCGAGAATTTTCCACTGGAATTTAGATTTAATGCGTACAGAGAATCGGCACAGACCCAGTTCTGTTTTCAACACACAGCTCATCAGAGTGCTACCGTCAAGTCTCCATGCAAAATACAGGTCACACTTCTTGTCCAATTTTTATGGAAATCAACAGA
>NW_007880162.1:0-560 GCF_000696425.1 Galeopterus variegatus
GTGTTGTGTTTCTATTTGAAAAATTGGCATTATAACCAGAAGTACATTTACCATAAGGTTGGAAATGAGTTGGAACTCAATAACAAGTTGAAGTCATTGGCACCAGCCCCTTTCAAGCCCCTGAAAGGGCTTCAGTAATATGTTCACATGGTCATATGCTTGTAAAAGTTGTAAAAATGAGATATTATAAGCAAAATTTGCTAACACTGGTCTCTTTCCACTGGAACTTCCACCCATCACTTTTCACTCTTTTGTCATTGCTGTTGAGTAGCCATTGACAATTTTGGGATTTAGGATAAGAGGAAGTTAAGCTGAGAGTATATTTAATACAGGCTTAATGTGGTTGTAGTCATTTTTTTATTCCAGCTAAATTTACTTTAATTATATTTTTAAATTGTCAAATAAAATTAAACATATTTGTGGTGTAGAGCATGATATTTTGATATATGTATACATTGTGGCATAGCTAAACTGAGTTAACTAGCATATGCAGTACCTTACAAACATCAGCTTTTGTGGTGAGAACACTTAAACTCTCAGTGATTTTTAAGTATATAATA
>NW_007880163.1:0-560 GCF_000696425.1 Galeopterus variegatus
GAAAAAGAAAGTATGAAGAGGGAGAATAACTATTCCAAGACCACACAACTTGATTGGCATCATTACAAAAGTTCTGGCTACAAATCCTGTGGATTTCCCCATCCTCCATTGGAGCCTATATCTAGTTCAGAAATCATTTGCACTTTAATTAGAAATGAGGTAAAGAAGTTTTTGATTACCTGAACACTCTTCCTAATATCTTTGAAAATTTCTTGAAAAAATCGGTTTTTATAGGTCTTTCCTCTGAAGTTTAATTATTTCTTTCTCCACTTTGTTTTGATTCAGCATGTAATCATTTACTTTTAGAAAATTAGGAAACCCATTTTAAACTATTTCCAAAAAGACAAGGAACTTGTTTATGAGTTAAAAAGACAAAGACTTTATAAAGACTTATATATATATATAATAATATATATATGATATATATATATATCATCTGACAACAGTCAGTTGGATAATAGAGCAAACTAAATATAATTCAGTTGCTCTTATGTCTAATTGCTATATCCAAAGGTCATTTTCATAACAAGAAAGGTTAATTCTGCATTTCACATTACCAC
>NW_007880164.1:0-560 GCF_000696425.1 Galeopterus variegatus
AGGCTCTCTCCCCGGAATGAAACCCTCATCTGCCCATGTCTGAGTTTCGCAACGGAGCCCCAAGTGGAGGTATCCTAGGAACAGGGACACAAAAGGGAGTGGGAATGACTTGGACTCATGACACACCATTCAGCCACTTCAAAGCCTTGAGTGCCGCCCACCCAACTGCCTGCCCGCCCTCGAGTTCCCAGCCAGACAATCCAGTTGGAGATGAGTCACTGGCAGGAACAAGCTCAGATGCTGGGCTCAGAAAGGTGGGCAGTGGGAGAAGTGACCTCGGGTGTGGGCCACTACTTGACCCTGGCATCTGGGGTGGGCCCCTACCCCCACCAAATCACTGTCTCAGCCCATCTGTGCCAGACCTGTCTATGGCCTCATCGCTGTTCCTCACCATGGCTCTGGTCACATGTAGGAAAGCCAGGGTGGGCACTTGCTCCCTTGGACATCCCACATCTAGCTCCTTTGTCGTGATGACCCCAGCAAGCCAGAAGAGAATGCTATGACATATTTAAAATAATAAAAGAAAAATTGTCAGATAAGAATACTATACCCAGCAAGAA
>NW_007880165.1:0-560 GCF_000696425.1 Galeopterus variegatus
GTTGTGATAAAACTAGTGTACTCACGATTAGAATTTGGGGTGGGGGGGGCTGGGAGCTGTCAATAATTCTATCTTTCACAAATAATTTTACTTTAGAAATTTATTTTTAAATAGTTCCCATTATCCGGCAGATAATAAACATGCTCTTTGCTCCTGCCCGTGTCAGGATCCCACTGAAATGTCAATAACTGAATTACAAATGAGGATTAGTCCTTTTAAAGTCAGGTGGAGAGAAGTTCAGGGAACAGCCAAGGAGTCTTCGGCGTTTTTTTGAAGCACAGAGAGCAGATTGGAGGGTGACCACTAACTCAGCAAACTGGATGAAGTTGTAACCTAATTGTCAGAAGAGGAAGCCAAATCACAGAAGAAAAGCCTATCTGTGTCCCTAAAATCCCACAAGGTTCTGTATTTGGAAGTAGCAAGTGTCAGAGAAGGGAGAGAATAAAGCTGAAGAAGGAGGCTCTCCCTGCCCCTGTTCCCTCCATGACTCCTTTTATCCGGTAACCGATTTTCCCTCAAGGAAAACAAAGGCTCACTCTTTAGAGAAACTGAGCCTGAGA
>NW_007880166.1:0-560 GCF_000696425.1 Galeopterus variegatus
TTTTGTTTTGTTTTATGAATTGTGCTTTTGGTGTGCTGCATTTTTTAAACTCCAAGATTAGTAGAGGTACTTAGGCAAATTGCTTAACCCCCCATGACTCAGTTTCCTCATATATAAAATGGGGAAGATGATTATAGTACCTACCTCATGGGCTACTATAAGAATTAAAAGAGTTAAATATAAAACACTTAAAACAGTACCTGACACACAGTGTTTGCTGCTATATTTTTACTCGCTCTTGAAAAATAATATCTTCTCTTGCTCAGATTACCTTATAAAAGTCCTAAGAAAAAATGCCCGATAATTAACTCTAAAAAAATAAACAAACAAAACGAAGAGTTAACAAGCATATGTGCAAAGGAAAGCTCTGGTTGCGGGGAGATGACTAATAAATCCTCTGAACATGGAAATCATGCCAAGTTTGTCAAATAAAAGGTAAGTCAGAAACAAAAGAAATTCTAACCCCAGGCAAAGCCAAAAATAAAAGTGATAATTTGGCTCCTTCAACCAACAACTGCTGACTCCATAACCACTTATTCCCATTGAAAAATGGCTCAGAA
>NW_007880167.1:0-560 GCF_000696425.1 Galeopterus variegatus
CCCCTTTCTTTCTTGATAGAGACCCTTATGGTTGCTTGTTTTATTAACCAAGGATCAAGTGAATTTCTTAGACTGTGAGACAGATCCTGTTTCATATCTTTACTTTTTTGGTCATATTTTCCTCATATCATCTTTTAATTTTTTTTAAAAAATACCTATTTTTTTCTAAGTCTATCCATGTTATTGCAAATGGTAGTATTTCATTCTTTTTATATCAGAGTAGTATTCCATTGTGCAGATATACCACATTTTATTTATCCACTCATCTGATGATGGACATTTGTGCTGGTTCCAACTCTTGGCAATTGTAAATAGTGCTGCAATAAACATTGGAGTACAGGTATCTCTTCAACATGATGATTTCCATTCGTCTGGGTATATTCCCAGCAGTGGAATAGCTGGGTCATAAGGTAGATCTATCTGTAATCGTTTGAGAAAGATCCACACCATTATCCAGAAAGGTTGCACCATTTTGCAGTCTCACTAACAGTATATGTGGGTTCCTTTTTCTCCATAACCTCACCAGCATTTATCATTCTCAGTCTTTTGGATATTAGCCA
>NW_007880168.1:0-560 GCF_000696425.1 Galeopterus variegatus
TGACTAGCCCTGCAAGAAATTCTCAAGGTAATTCTACATCTGGAATCTGAAAAAGAGTAATCAGTGTCACAAAAACATGAGAAAGAACAAAACATGCCATTAAAACAGAAATGCAAATGAGAAAGAGAAACTAAATTATACTGCTAAAAACCAACAACCATTGAAGATGAATAATAACAAGGGAAGAGAAGGAAAAAAAGATATTTAAGACATCTAATCAAAAAGCAATAAAATGCCAGGAGCAAAAAATTGCCTATCAGTAACAACCCTAAGTATAAATGGAATAAACTCCCCAATCAAAAGACTGACTGGATTAAAAAGCTAGACCTAACTATATGCTGTCTTCAAAAGACTCAACTTACCTGTAAAGACATAAACAGACTAAAAGTGAAAGGATGGAACAAGATATACCATGCAAATGGAAATGAAAAACATTCAGGAGTAGCTATGGTTATATCGGATAAAATAGACTTTAAACCTAAAACCATAAAAAGAGACAAAGGCCACTATATGATGGTAAAGGGATCTATCCAGCAGAAAGACATAACAATCATAAACAT
>NW_007880169.1:0-560 GCF_000696425.1 Galeopterus variegatus
CCGCCAACATCTGTGCTGTCTCCCCACAGACATGGCCAGGTGGGAGGCGTGCTGGGGACCCCGAGGCCACACCACAAACCGGGCCTCAGGCCCAAGAGTGGCACGAGTTGTTGTTTTATTCGCAGACCCCCAGGATGTGGCACAGAAGTCACCCTGGTGGGGCTCACACTAACTTCTCACTGCACGGGTGAGGCCAGGAGGCCCTGGGCACATCTGACGTGGGTGATGCCTTCTTCGCGACAGCACTCCCTACCTTCTCAGGCCTGCCAGAGGTTTTCAAGAGGACAGAAAGTCGAAAACAACCCCCATGCCCCGCAGCACGTGGGAGGCCATGCGATTATGACAAGTCCATCACCCAGTGTGAATGACAAGACCACTGATTTTACCACACACAGTATGCTTGAGACCTGGCTTGCTCAGCTGCCAGTCAGCACCTTGACCTTGTGACCCACTGTTCTAAGTTCCGGGTTCCCCTTTATGATGTGGGGATATCAAAACCGCCCTGCAAGGTTGCTGATGTATTAAATGAGCCAATACACAAACACCCAGCACATAACCAG
>NW_007880170.1:0-560 GCF_000696425.1 Galeopterus variegatus
AAAAAAAATGGCCTCATACAGGCTAATTTCTATAAAGTCCCATGGCTAGTAAGCAGTAGGTGTCTGTTTAATTTCAGACTGTCATTTGATGATTTATTGGCATATTAACAACACAATTAATTTGAATTGTGCTGTTTAATATATGGTAGCCACTAGCCTCACATGGCTATTTTAAATTTATACTTGTTAAAATTAAACAAAATTAAGAATACAGTTCCACAAGTGCATTAATTAGCCACGATTTAAGTGCTAAATTGCTACATTTGGCAAATGGTTACTGTAATGGAGACCAGATAGAGTTATAGATATAGAACATTCCTATTGTTGCAAAAAATTCCATTGGACAGGGCTGTTGTAGAATGTAGGCTTTTAACAGGTCAGAAATGATCTATTTCCATTGATTTTTGTGAGGATCACTGCAGTACATGTGCTATGATTTTCTGCTCTTCTTTGAGGAAAATATTTTACTAAACAAAAAATGCCAATCAGTCTTTGATTATTTTATTTTTATTTTTTTGTCCTTTTTGAGACCGGCCACACCGCGCTCAGCCAGTGAGCGC
>NW_007880171.1:0-560 GCF_000696425.1 Galeopterus variegatus
TTAATCTCTCATGATCCTAACTTTGGTGTTCTATTCTTTTTTCTTTTCCCATTATCTATTCTTCGATATCTCCTGCAACCATGATTCTTTTCTTCCCTCAGACTACTTTCAATTTTATTTGCTCTTTTTTTTTTTTATTTATTTTTTCCTTTTTGTCTTTTTTCATGTCCGGCAATGGACAGCAACCCTCAGTGTCGCGCCAGTACCGGACCAGGATCGGCAACAGGATCGCAACCCTCGGTGCTGCGCCCGCCCCTCGCTCAGCCAGTGAGCAGGAACCAGTCTGTATGTGGGATCCGAACCCTCGGCAGGAGCACCGCAGCACTCCCAAGCGGTGCACTGTAGCAGTGTGCCACCGGGCCAGCCCTTTATTTGCTCTTCCTCTCTCAGTGTCTTCATGTATAAGCTCAGTTTACTAATTTAAGACCATTCTTTTTTAATAAAAATATTTACATCTATAGACTTTCCTGTAAGCTTCGCTTTAATAGTCTTCCATACCTTGTCTATTGTATCTTCATTTTCAGTCATGTAAGTATTTTCTAATGTCCATTTTGATTTCC
>NW_007880172.1:0-560 GCF_000696425.1 Galeopterus variegatus
TAACACAGTGCTTGTTATTTCCTAAATGTGCAATTAAGTTTCCAGTATTGCTTTGGTGATTGCTGTATAATTTTCATTGTTGAGATTATTCACTCCTGCTCTAGACTGAATTCTCTCCTCTCTCCCAAATTCATATGGAAGCCCTTGCCCCAATATGATGGGATCGGAGGTGAGGCCTTTGGGAAATGATGAGGTTTAGACAAGGTCATAAGGGTGGGAGATTTATGATAGGGTTAAAGCCCTTATAAGAAAAAATAGGAGAGCGCTGTCTCTGTCTCTCCACCCTGTGAAGACACAGCAAGAAGGTGGCCACCTGCAAAGCAGAAAGAAACCCCCACCCTAGACACTGATTCTGTCCACATCTTGATCTTGGGCTTTCCAGACTCAAGAACTATGAAAAGTAAATGTTTGTTGGTTAATGCACTCAGTGTGTGGTATTCTGTTACAGCAGCTCTCGTTTAATAAGACAACCTCATTCAAATATATTCCTGTTAACATGATCCAAATATCCCATACAGCACTAAAATTTTATCTGCCATTTTCCAATGGGAGAAAATACA
>NW_007880173.1:0-560 GCF_000696425.1 Galeopterus variegatus
GGGGATTTACAGCCAAGGAGCAGGGTGGGGTCCAGGGATGGAAAATTACTAAAAGTAAACACCAGGGGTAAAGGGGGATTCTGGCTAGACCCCACTCACTGCTGGAGGCAGGCAGCATGGTAAGATATTGAGGGTGGGGGATGAGGAATTTGCTCAGATACTGAGGAAGTGTGGTTTGCTAAATTGACCTGGCAGGATTCTTGCTAAATCTGGACTGAGCTGGCCAAAGACAAAACCCAAGGTCACAGCCTAGTCTGGAAGAGGCTCAGAGGAGCATGACTCAGGCTTGGGTAAGGAGAGCATCTTTGTCAGTATCTATAGCTTTATGACTCTTTTTTATTTTAAGACTTCCAGCAAAAATAACAGAACAACCAATGTTAAAAGTTTGAGAATATGGCAACATAAGATGATGACATTCTTCATTTGTGAAGATTTGATGTTGTAAGACAAAAATTGCCCCAAGTAGCTACTTTTGGTCAAGATGGTTCTTTTTGAAACTCTGAGAAATACTAGCTTTGTAGAATTTTCACAGGTCTCTCCTCGCCATGTGTGTTGTCCTT
>NW_007880174.1:0-560 GCF_000696425.1 Galeopterus variegatus
TGCTGCTGAGCTGAAGGGCTCGTGTGTTTCCTCTGTGACAGATTCTCAGCCATAAACTATTGCAGAATAGACAGAACCATTATTTATATAGGGGGCATGACAGACTTTTGACATTTTTAGGACATTTTCTTTCTTTTTTTTTTTTTTGACCGGTAAGGGGATCGCAACCCTTGGCATAGTGTGGTCTGCACCACGCTCAGCCAGTGATCACACCGGCCATCCCTATATAGGATCCGAACCCGCGGCCTCGGAGCTACCAGCGCTGCACTCTCCTGAGTGAGCCAAGGGGGCGGCCCAGGACATTTTCAACAATATCCCCTTTTTTACCTCATAGAATTTTCAAAGGAAGAGGAACTCCCCCACCCCCAGCAATAGGAGAGTCTGGGGACCCTGGGCAGTCTTAAGGCAAAGAAAATGAGGCAGAACAGAGCCCGAGTGCTGGCCTTGGGCAGGGGGCAGCTGATCCCTGGCATCAGTACTGGATTTAGCACTTGGGTGTGAGTGAGTGCCCAGGGGGAGCCAACCGGGCACAGAGGGTGTGCTTTGGTGGGACTAGGTCC
>NW_007880175.1:0-560 GCF_000696425.1 Galeopterus variegatus
TGGACTGAGCCAAGAGGCCACTGCTTTGTTACTCATGTATGTTTTGTTTTGTTTTGTTTTGTTTTGCCTGAGAGAAAAGTTTCCCCTTGAATGATCATTTTCATGAAATAGCTAAGAGCAAATTACTAGAAAGAGGCCGCAGGTGACCCTTGATTATTATTCTCTCCCTCTGGTGTGACCCAGGACCTTGAGTCAGTCAGCTCTGACCAGAGTTGTGGCTTCAGATGCCTGCTCAGGTGCTGCGTTGGCCTCAGGCGGTGATGTTCCTACCACTGTTTCCATTTAAAGCCATTTATCAGGACTCAAGCTTGCCTTTCTGGTACCAGGAAGAGGGGAAGAAGATTGCAGCAGATAGCTGTGTGTCCTGGTGGGCTTCAGCTTTGGGGTCATTTGATGTGTCAAACCTCACTGGGACAAGTAGCCGCATGCTGTGTGTAAAGAGGCAGGTAGTGCATGACATCTATACAGGGGATGCCGCATGTTAGATGCCAGTCCTGTGACAGAAAGGAGTCTTTAGCTGGCTCTTCTAAGAAAAAAAAAAAAAAAAAAAAAAAAAAAAA
>NW_007880176.1:0-560 GCF_000696425.1 Galeopterus variegatus
TCCCCAAGTGGCTGTGGCCTCAGGAGATGTTACTTATGCCCATGTGCCTCGGTTTCCTCAGCTGTACGATGGTCTTAATAGCAGCCCATACCTCATGAAGTTCTCACGAGAATTAAAGTAAAACATGTCAAACTACTTAGTGTTTCAATACATGTTAACTATTTCCATGATTCCACACGCAACTCGCGGGCAGGCCCCTGGATAAGATTTATTGTTTAATTTTTTTACTCTCAGGGCTACGTGGGCTAAATCTGACTCATAACAGAAAGTGGACACCCTCGCGGGACAACACAGCAGCCGGTATGCCCAACACGGGGACATTACTCATCAAAAGACAAGGGCAGGCTTGAATACTCAAGTGGAAAAGTTCTCCTTTTTAAAAGAAAGGGAAAATATTCTTTAGCCTTTAAGTTTTGTTTCATTTTGACAATTGTCTCTCCTACTTTTCACCCAGCAGAGCACATCAAGAGGGAAATATGTGGCCACGTCCCTCCCCCACCAGCCAATCACGTGTCACCCCTGTCTTAGTCCACTTTGTGTTGCTATAACAGAACACCTGA
>NW_007880177.1:0-560 GCF_000696425.1 Galeopterus variegatus
CAATTATCTGACACACATGCACAGCTAACAAGTATAAAATATTTGCATTCTGCACCATCCATCAGATTTATGTTATTTTACATGTCCATTATGACTGTAGGCTCAAATGGTAACAGCCATTAAACTGGTGAAAATACTGGTATTCAAGCAGTTGTGTGGTAACGAAAGCTTTCAGATTTGTCTGGTTTCAATATATTTATGAAAAATTTAAAATATTATTTGTCACCTAAAAAATATATGAATAATTCTCATCAGAGCACAAGAATCAATTAATTTGAGAGATGAATTACTTTTATCAGGGGAACTGGGATGGTGTAGTAGATTGAATTATGTCCCCCTCAAACTCACTGGAACTTGAATTGTGTCCCCAAGTTTTATGTATTAGAAACTTAGCCCCACTGTGGCTGTTAAGAGGGTGGGAAATTCTACCATGGTAATTGAAGGGTGGAGCCTTGAAAACGTGATTGGATTGTAGGACCGTGCAGTAGTGAATGGATTAATAATGGTAGTCAGGTGTGGTTCTGAGGGCTTTAAAAGAAGAGGAGAGTCTGTCTCTCTCT
>NW_007880178.1:0-560 GCF_000696425.1 Galeopterus variegatus
AAAAATGGGTAACTGTGAGATGATAGGCATATTAACTTGCTTGACTATAGTAACCACTGAAGTATCTATATGCATATTAAAACATCATGCTGTACACCTTAGATATATACACATGTAATACATAAATATATACACTTAAAAATTTTAATCATTATAATAAATATTTACCACTATAATATAATATAATATAATAATATAATATAATAAATATATATAAATAAATATGTACTCATAAAATTTTTTTAAAAAGTGAAAGGATGGAAAAAATATTCCATGCAAATAGTAACCAAAAGCGAGGAGGGTTGTGTATACCAATAACAGACAAAATAGACTTTAAATAGAAAATGCTGTGAGAGACAAAGAAGAACATTAAATATTAATAAAAGAGTTCAATATAGCAAGATTATATGATAATTATGAACATTTGCAAATATAACAGTTCGTAAAAATTTATGAAACAAAATTTGAAAAAATCAAGGGGATAAATAGCTCTAAAGTTATAGTGGAAGGCTTCAGTATCCTACTTTCAATAATGGATTGTTGATATAAGTAAGGAAATA
>NW_007880179.1:0-560 GCF_000696425.1 Galeopterus variegatus
CCACTGGCCAGGCTCACTGCAGCTACCTTTCAGGATCTGGAAGAGATCTAGTTTTCTTTCCGTTTCTTGCTGCTTCTACTCCCTATGAGATCATGTGTCCATGTTAAGCTGAGCTGAACTGTGGAGAACAAAAGTAGCTAAAGACCCAAAGATGCATCTCTACCCTTGACTTGCTTGAGAGGCCATGGCACCTTTTTTTTTTTTTTTTTTTCCTTTTTTTTTTTTTTTTCCTCAGTGTCGCGCCCGTACCGGACCGGGACCGGCAACGGGATCGCAACCCTCAGCGCTGCACCTGCACCTCGCTCAGCCAGTGAGCGGGAACCGGTCTGTATGTGGGATCCGAACCCTTGGCGGGAGCGCCGCTGCGCTCCCAAGCAGCGCACTGTAGCAGTGCGCCATGGGGCCAGCCCCATGGCTCCTTGATCCTACAAAGCAGGAAACAATGAGCAAGGGAAGGAGGGATGGAGGCTGCTGTTCATAAAACTAGCACTCCAGGAGGTTGAAAGGAGCAGAAATGGTACTTCCCTCTCCCCTAGCTGATACAGACGACAAAGGGGGTT
>NW_007880180.1:0-560 GCF_000696425.1 Galeopterus variegatus
CTAGTCTGTCTGAGAAGCCATGTGGGGGAGTGTCTGGCATTGCCCTGCCTTGAAGATGCACATTATTTTAGGAACACTTTCAATCCCTCAGAATTAACATTGTATATTATCACAAATAATAGTATATTTCAAGTTGTGATCATTGTCAGAAAAAAAAAAGCAGTGAGTTTTCACAAAAGACTAAAACAGGGTGGCCTGTTTCAGTGGAGAGGGAAAATTGACCCACTGAGCAAAAATCCTTTAAACCAAGTCCTAAATTATCCTCAGGAGATGGAAATAATGTGGAGGGTAAGCATGGAAGCTTGATGGAGCCTGGGAGCCTAAACAAATCAATGAACTTGCCTTATTGTGAATAAGGCAGGGTTTCTCCATCTGCTCAGTTCTAGAACCAAAGCTGCATCCCCCTGGAAGTCCTCACAGGCAGAGGAGTCGCTGCATGGTGTCCTATTTATTGCAGAAGACAAACAGTCCTTGCAGAAGACAAACAGTCCCCAACTCCAAGTAGAGCCATCTTTCTTGTCACTGAAGGCTAGAGCTGAGGAACCCCACATTCTCCTATA
>NW_007880181.1:0-560 GCF_000696425.1 Galeopterus variegatus
CCAGGTTTTGGGGTCAGGCAGTTCGGACCCAGGCTCTGAAATGCCCTAGCTGTCTGACCTCAGGTAAGCCACTTCTCTGTGAGCCTCAGTTCCTCCATCTGTAGAATGGGGATAATAATAGCACTATTGTATCTCACAGGGTTTTTGCGAGGATGCAGTGAGTTAATGAGGACGATGATGACACTTAGAGCTTGTCCCTGTGCATAATGTTGGCACTAGTAAATGCCCGGTAACTGTTAGCCATACTGTCGTCATGGCTATTATTAATTGCATACCTGCCGGGTTCTACAAGCCATGCTGTAATGCGTGAAGCACAGCCCTGCCCCTAAGGAGCTCACCGTTAGATGTAGAAGCAGACGGGGAACTCTAATACACCTCATAAGTTCCATGATAGAGGTCTGTGGCAGAATCGGGGGGGCCTCGCAGCGGAGTGTCCCTTGGACTTACCTTGCAGGAAGGGCAGTGTGATGGGCAGGTGGGGGGAGCACAGGTCTCCAGTGAGGGAATTGGGGGGAGATGCCTGAGGTCTAGTATAAAATGCTGGGAGCTGAGTGGATGAC
>NW_007880182.1:0-560 GCF_000696425.1 Galeopterus variegatus
TTTTTTTATTCAAGTTGTGATTTTCTTGGTTCTTGTTTGATGGGTGATTTTAGATTATAGTATGGACATTTTGTCTGTTATGTTTGAAAACTCGGGTTTGTATTTCAGTCTTTTATTTTAGCAGGCATTCACCCTGTTTAGGTTTAGTACATGGGTTTTCGACTACTTTCATGGGCTGTGGTTCCAATGGCAGTTTGATTTTTCAGAGCCTTTGTGATGCTTTTGTTTGGCTCAGCTTATCTGATACCACTAGGGCTCCCCCATTCATTGCTGGTGCTGCCTGAGGGGACAGGAGGAGTTTCACAGAGTCAGGCCACTGGGTATCTCTCAGTGGGGTAGGGGCATGGTGATTCCCGTACTGGTGCCTTCCAGTTGGGGAGGAGAATGTCAGGTTCATGGGGACACGGGATTCACTGATTGGGTCCCTTGCTTCTTCTGGGTCCTTCTTTCTGGTTCCACTTGCCCATCATGAGTATCCAGTTAAAAATGTGTAATTGCTTTCTTTAAGGATTTTTCTTTTTCTGTGCCTTTATTATAAGTAGTGATGTCAAAATTCTTTA
>NW_007880183.1:0-560 GCF_000696425.1 Galeopterus variegatus
TTGAAAGTTCAATGAATTATTTTGATGGTTGTTTGTTTCTTTCTTTCTTCCTATTTTTTTTTAAGCTCCCACTTATGAGTGAGGACATGTGGCATTTCTCTTTCTGTGCCTAGCTTATTTCACTTAACACATTTTTCTCTAAGTTCATCCATTTTGCTGTGAATGGCAGAATTTCATTCTTTTTTATGGCAGAGTAATATTCCATTGAGTATATATACCACATTCTTCTTATCCAGTTGTCTGTCAATGGACATTTAGGTTGGTTCCATGTCTTGGCTATTGGTAAACAGAGCTGTGACAAATATGGGAGTGCAGGTATTCATTTGACATGATGATTTCCATTTGGGGAGGTATGCACCCAGCAGTGGGATTACTGGATCATATGGTAATTCTATTTGTACTTCTTTGAGAAGACTCCATCCAGTTTGCCACAATGGCTGCACTAATTTACAGTCCCACCAACGGTGTAGGAGGGTTCCCCTTTCTCTGCATCCTCTCAAGCATTTGTTATTCTCTGTCTTTTTGATAATAACCAGTCTAACTGGGGTGAGATGATATCT
>NW_007880184.1:0-560 GCF_000696425.1 Galeopterus variegatus
AAATGCTCAAGATCTTTTTAAATATGAAAATGTTATTCTGTAAATATGGATTTTGCCATCCTGTGGGTAGAAGAACATTATTGCCACTATTACTACCTGACAGTCATTCAAAGCTTAGCATCCTGGTCATTTTGATCTGTTACTCCCACCATTTGGGGCGAAGTAGGACAGTCTGGAATTTGGAAAATCCTTTGCTGTCCACCAAAACTACTCACGCACCTGAGGTTGCTCATACAGGCAAAAGGGCCCTCTTGCAGCAGCAAGTGGAGCTGCGTGAAAGGCCATGACGAGGGCAGATAGGCTTCCACTAGCCCAAGGTGGGGTTCAGGATGAGACCATGAATGCATGGCCAAAAACATCTGCTCCAGCTGGGTGTAGCAGAAGGATGGCAACTGGTTTCCAGAAAATGAAAACCCAGATGTTCCTGATAGGACTCCAGTCTTTATTCTAGCCTCCTTAGAATGGTTCCAGTCTAAGATAGGATTAAGCATAAAGGCATGCCCGTAGGAAGTTTTAAATATTTGTTTGTCCAGAAGTAGCAGACACCTGGCACATGTGCA
>NW_007880185.1:0-560 GCF_000696425.1 Galeopterus variegatus
TATCACATAGATTGTTTCAGAAGCATGTTGTTTAATTTATGTATATTTGTAATTTACATATGTTTGTATAGTTCCCAGAGTTTTGTTTCTTATTGATTTCTAGTTTTAGTCCATTGTGGTCTGAAAAGATACTTGAAATGATTTTAGTTATTAAAAACTTGTTGCAACTTAATGTGGTCTGTCCTGGAGAATGTCTCATGTATATTGAGAAGAATGATTGTAAGAATATATATTCTGTGGTAAAATGTTGTGTGGATATCTGCCAGGTACAGTTGGTCTAAAGTGCACTTTAGTTCCTGTGTTTCTCTGTTGATTCGTTGACTAGATGATCTGTCCAATGATGAAAAAGGGGTGTTCAGGTCCTGAACTATGACCATATTTGGGTCTGTCTCTTTCTTTAGGTCTAATAGTTTTTGCTTTATATATCTGAGTGCTCTGGCATTGGGTGCATATATATTTTTGATTGTTTTATCTTCTCGCTGGATGGATTGCTTTATTGTTATATAGTGGCCATCTTTGTCTCTTTTTATGGTTTTTGGTTTAATGTCTATTTTATCTGG
>NW_007880186.1:0-560 GCF_000696425.1 Galeopterus variegatus
AGGACGGGCCTTCCTGCTAGTTGCCCATCAGGGCAAGCCGCTGCTGGCCAGAAGGAGCAGCTTCTCACAGGCTGAGAGGAGTTTAAGCTGTAGTTGTCTGGCAGTCACTTTAAAGAGGAAGAATAGGGGGGAAAAAGAGACTAAAACAGAATAAAGCATTGCCTTGACAGAATTTAGGCCAGGGACTCCCGGAGAGACTTACCAGCAGCACAGACATGGGAGCTAAATAGTCCCAGTAGCCACTTGCCTCTTGCAGCTAGAGTATTCTCTGGTGCCCAAAGCTTTCCAATTTTCACTGTGACTAAACTAGGCTCTTGGGTCCCAAAGTCATAGAAATGAACAATGCACCCAGCAGTAAAGCAAGCAACATTTTATTAAAGGAGGAGATAGACTTATGCATGGGGGTTGGCTAAAGTAAAGCCAGCCCACCCCGATGGGAGCTGTTCAGGGTCTTTTACAGGGAAAGGAGTTAAGGGGTGCAGGCCAGCATCACAGGACATGGCCCATTCTGTTCTTCCTGGCTGCGTCATGGGTGCACGCTCAGTTAGGGCTTTGGTCCT
>NW_007880187.1:0-560 GCF_000696425.1 Galeopterus variegatus
TCCTTCACTAAGTGACGGCTACTGTATATAGCAGAGCTCTAGACTGCAGGTGCTGCACCAAAGGTAATAAATTGTTGGGCTTGCTGGATTCTTATCCTTGTTCATGAGAGGGCAGTGGTGTCTGTAGTCTTTCTATCTTGAACCAATGAAAAATTATATCTAAAATCCCTCAGCTAATTAACAAGCCCTTGTGTAGATTTCAATAAAATATTTGGAATGCTTGTGTAGCTACCTTGGGAATGTGGGTTCCTGATTTGTGTACTGTACTTAAAATGTTAAATAATTACCTCTGTAGTGAGATTAAAGTTGATTTATATTCATACACCAGTCTTTACACTGACAGATGTTATAATATCTCCTAACATCCAACAAATAGGACCTGGTTAAGTCCTTTTAAAGTTGATGAAAGTTCTTTAAAATATCTACTATGTGGATATTTCAACATTTGGAAATTCATATGCAAAAGAATGTTACATGGAGAAAAAGAACACACTATGTAAAGAGGACGTAAAAAAGATATTTGTTGGGCCGAGCCCGTGGCGCACTCGGGAGAGTGCGGC
>NW_007880188.1:0-560 GCF_000696425.1 Galeopterus variegatus
GATTATATAGTGCCAGCTTGTCAAAACCACCCTATTGGGATTTTGATTGACATGGAGATTAGTTTTGGTAGAATATCTTTAAGATATTGAGTCATCCCATCCACAAACATGGCATATTTATTTCTCTATTATTGACGTATTTTATGTTCTTGCATGAAGAAATATAATCCCTCTATAATCAACAGTATTTTACCATTTATTCTAAAAGATAAAACAATTGAGTACCAAAAAATATTCTTAATGTTTTATTGCCTTGAAGAAATAAACAATATAAAACTTTCCTTTGTTATGTTGAACAAATACTTTCTTTTTTAAATGTATTTTAAAAATCTCTTTTCAAATGTATTATTCCATTTATATAAAATGTCCAGAGTAGACAAATCCATAGAAACAAAAGAGCTGGGAACAGGGTGAAGGTTGGGAATAGGGAATGATTGCTAATGGATATGAGGTTTCTTTTTGGATGAAATGTTTTGCTTTGATTGTGATGTATGTACAGTTCTGAAAATACTAAAAACGATTGAATTGTACACTTGAATGGGTTAGTTGTATGGTATGCA
>NW_007880189.1:0-560 GCF_000696425.1 Galeopterus variegatus
TGCTAGGGGTCTTATCATAAATGAGCTCATAAATATGAGGGCATTTCAAATAGTCCAGGAAGGAATTCATATTATATTTTAATTTTATTTTTCCAACAAATTTATTAAATATCCTCATATATCCGAACATCTACAGCCCACTGAGGAAAGGTTCATGACATTTTACAAGTTATAAAGAGGTTAGAGTGGCATTTAATGTACAAAATCCAGAAGTCACTATATTTATTATGATAAGTGCACATACTCACTACCTACACTTATACCGGATTCTATTAAAGAAAATTCCTGTTAATAGAGTAGTTAGACGCATAAGCCCTACACACCTGAGGAGGCTGTTCTGTGCACTGCAGGCTATTTAGCAGCACCTCTGGCATCTACTCACTAGATGGGGTAGCATCTTGAGTTATGACAACCTAAAACTTCTCCAGACATAGGCAAAGGTCCTCTGGCAGGCAATAGTAACACTTAAATTTAACTACTGGCATACAGTCAGATATTTCAAAAAATAGTTTTGATACTATTTTTAAACTTGCCATTTGAAAATTTACATACCTATTTCA
>NW_007880190.1:0-560 GCF_000696425.1 Galeopterus variegatus
TGATATGGTAAAGAAATTGAGCACAAGGAAAAATAAAAATAAGATTTTTTTTTTTTTTTTTCGTGGTGTGGTTTCCTAGTTATCTTTGCCCATGCCTCAGCCTTCACCTTGGGATCCGTCTGGGTGACAGTTGTGAGTGCAAACCCCAAGCTCCCTTAACCCCACAGCTGCCTGGCAGACCCCAAGCTTATTCCCAACTGACCATTGTAATACCTGAATTTCAACACAATGATGCAGCTCACTGGTTATGTGACCCAATCAACATCAAATTCTCCTAATTTTACTAATATTCTGTGCGGAGGACAGAAAAAGAAAGTAGAAAGAGGGTAGAAACTCAGGTTTTTATGTATTTGGGGTCTCTGCTTTCTAAATTTCCCTCTTTTTTCTTAAATGCTGTGCACATGGACACTGTTCAGTAAGACTTGATGGTGATGGTGATGATGATAGCGATGATTGTGCACCCCCCTAGAAAGAAAATGAAAGTAGAGAAGCAAATCTCAAAAAAAACCTTAAATGTTGTTCCTTTTCTTAACTTCATGAGTATGTCTTCTTTCAAAATA
>NW_007880191.1:0-560 GCF_000696425.1 Galeopterus variegatus
AATAATACAGCAATGAAAATAAGGAAGTTTAGCTATGCAACAATGTGGATAAATCTCACAAAATAATATTGAACAAAATAAGGCAGATATAAAAGATTACATAAAGTTCAAAACAGCCTAAATTTATCTATGGTGTTAGAAGTCAGGATAGTGGTTACCTTTGGGGAGAATAAAGATGGGGAGGTGGAACAGATGGTGTTCCAGGGTCTGAGAGCCATCTATTTCTTGACGTGGTGATAGTTAAGGAGGTGTGTTTATTGTAATAATTAATTGAAAAATAAAATGAGTGTAAGAAGAGGGACTGTCAGAGTTGGTGGAGTTATGAGGATTTATCTGTATCATTCATTCATTAAAAACTATTTTTCAAACACCTAGATATTGAGAATTTTTCAGTTAACAGAACAGACAAAAATCCCAGTCTCATGGAACTTACATTTTAGTGGGAGGAGAAAGAAGAAAATAATAATTATAGACATAAATAGCACGTTAGAAAATGATATATTAAGGGGCCGGCCCGGTGGTGCACTGCTACAGTGCGCCGCTTGGGAGTGTGGCGGTGC
>NW_007880192.1:0-560 GCF_000696425.1 Galeopterus variegatus
TGGGAAAGCATACTTGAGCAGGCTAAATATACTCCATAGCATGTGATTTAAAAAATCCCAGCACTTATTCAATGTATCTTATTTGAGAAATATCGGTACTATATTTTCATAGAACATTTGGCAAGGATGCAGAAATAAACACTAAACTTAAGAAATGTGACCATACTCGATATTCAGTTTAATTGAGCTGAGTGTCTTTTCATACACACACCTGTGCAATTAGATATATTATTCTATAATGTCCATCACTTATTTAGATTGCATTTTCCTTCAAGCAGTCTACCGGATATTTTAAATGTGTTATTTATAATCATCACAAAAAATCTCATGTAATAAATAATGTTATACTTATTATATGAGGAGAAACTATCATCAGAGAGGTTAAATAGTTGACTGAAGACTACAGAATAAACAATGGCTAAACCAAAATTGAAACACAGTTTGTCTCTAGAGCCTGTGCTCCTTTCTACTTATTACTTTTCCTCTCAAATGATAATTGTGAAATTGTTTTAATATTAATACATAATGCAGTATAGAAACATATTAAAATCCTAAATTGT
>NW_007880193.1:0-560 GCF_000696425.1 Galeopterus variegatus
ACATACAATATGGGATTTTATTTGAGAAACTGTTTTTATAGAGAAGTGAATTTAGCAATGAATAAACAAAAGCCTTTATATCTTAATGAGGCAGAAGATTAAAGAACATCATTTGGACTTGGAAAAAACCTGAGTAAGTGTTCCAGTTCTAGCAGTATATATATAGCTTATACTTTTATTTTTTGATGCCTAGCAGTATGGGAATCCCAACCCTTGACTTTGGTGTTACTAGCGCCATGCTCTACCAAGTGAGCTAACTGGCCAGTGTCTGCTTATACTTTTAAAGAGTAAATTTCCTATATATAGAATGGGATAATTCTATTTTATAAATTTAATAGGGCTGTGAATGACATTACAGCAGAGTTCCCAAACCTAGTGGCTTGAAGGTCACTTACTGCCTGCAGAAGTGTTTATGTGTCCGACATTTTTTTGATTGATTTTTTTTTAGCATAAAAATTCATGCTGCGGGCCGACCCCATGGCTCACTTGGGAGAGTGCGGCGCTGGGAGGACAGCGGTGCTGGGAGCGCCGAGGCCGCGGGTTCGGATCCTATATAGGGA
>NW_007880194.1:0-560 GCF_000696425.1 Galeopterus variegatus
TAGATAATGACAATGCATTCCTTTGTCAATAAAGCCTAGGACAGGTTGCCAACTCTGCTCATTTGAACTATCCAGATTTTAAAGAAGGCTACTTCTACCTTCATAGAACAAGTGGCTCATTGTCTGCTTCTATCATCGCAATTGTTCTTTTTCATAAGAAATACTCGTAGATATTCATAAAGGAATCTGAAGTACTGACTGAGAATGTTCACCTTAAGAAACTTTTCATTACATATCCTTGGAAGGAATTTTGCTTTATGGTTACTTTATTCTATCACATTATAAAATGCCAAGTAGATGAACTGTGGGGTAGATTATAAAAAAATCACAAGGCAGTGCCATTTGACTTACATTTAAGAAGCAGTTCTAGAAAATTTATATTCACTAAATATATTTTATTTTGGGAAATGCACCATCGTAATGCAAATAAACCTATGTTATTGAAACAAGGCAGCCTATCATCACTGGAGACCCCAGAGGACAAGTTTCTTCCGTAATAACTGCAAGAACATCTATGCCAGAGTCTTCTATAAATAGCACTGTATTATTTGAGTGCTTCA
>NW_007880195.1:0-560 GCF_000696425.1 Galeopterus variegatus
TCACATTCTCTGCTGTCTCACTTTTAACTCACTCCTCAGACCACCTTGTAAAGCTTCTAGCACATCGCGCCTCCTGAGCCATCAGCAGTGACCTAGTTGTGCTAAAATTAAAGCACCTTGCAGGGTTTAATCGAAGCGCTCAGTATCCCTCCACACTCAGATGCATCTCCTCCTTCTTGCAGCTGCTCCACACTGAAAGCAGAGCGAGCCCTCAAAAGCAAACGCCTGCCCTTTCACTCCCAGTATAGAGTAAACGCCAGCTTTAGAGCCGGTATTCCCTCTTGGGCAAAAGAATGCTGGCTCTTGAGTGGGAGCAATGCAGCGTGAGTGTGTTGGGTGGGTCTTCCTTACAGATCCACCTTCCTCTTTCCCAGCTCGCACCCGCGCCCCAGGCCTGCTGAACTTCTTAGAGCTCTCAAACTCCTCATTCCATCTTTGCTGTCTGCTGTTTCACCTGTACTGGGAACTCCTGACCACTGCCCTTGCCTGGCTAATGCCAGCCCACCCTTCAGGTCACTGTGTAAAGTTACTTTCCCTGGAAAACATGCCCTGAACCTCCC
>NW_007880196.1:0-560 GCF_000696425.1 Galeopterus variegatus
GCCGCAAGGTCACAGCGCTACAGAGCCATCTCTTCCCTGTGCACAAACTTCACACCCTCACACAGGAAACAGTGGGAGAGGCTCAGCTGCCTGCAGGCAGATTTCTCATCCTCTGCCTTATTCAGGACCTCCTTAATGAAGAATGTGCTTTTCTCTCTCACCGAATACAGTGAGTAAAACCACCATTCCTTCCAAGAACTGGTGCTTTGAAATTCAAATGAATAGTTTTACTCACACAAATTACTCCAGAGTAGTCGATCCCTACTAATCGGTCTTAGTATCTGCGAGAGATCGTCTGTTTCCAGGCTCTGCTCCTACCCTTTGAACCTGAGCAGGTGAGACTGTTCTGTCCCCATCTGCAACTCTGGCTGTTCAGACACTAGGACAAATCTTTCCCTCAGGTGGGAGATATTTTAGGAGCTTTATTCCAACCCTCCAGGACAAAGTGTCAAGTCATATTTGTCACCGGCTTTTCCCTTCTCTTCAGTAATCTAGTTCTAGTAATTGGACTTCATTCTGCCTTGCCTTGGAAGCCAAGTTCTCTTCTTATTTTTACCTCT
>NW_007880197.1:0-560 GCF_000696425.1 Galeopterus variegatus
TTTTTCTGTTCTCACCTGTTGATATGATGGATTATGTTAATTGGTTTTTGAATGTTGAATCGCACTCCCATACCTGGGATATACCCATTTGGTTGTGGTGTATAAACGGTTTTAAAGTTTCAGGTTGTATATTTAAGTCTTTAATAGATTTTGAGATGATTTTGATATATGGTGAGAGGTACAGGTCTAATTTCATTCTTCTACATATGGATGTCCAATTTTGTTGAAGAGGCAGTCCTTTCCCTAATGAATGCTCCTGTTACCTTTGTCAAAGCTCAATAGGCTATAAGTCTGTAGGTTGATTTCTGGGCTCTCTATTCTGTTCCATTGGTTTATGTGTCTGTTATTATGCCAGTACCATATCTTTTTGGTTACAGTAGCTTTGTAGTATAATTTGAAGTCAGGTGGTGTTAGGCCTCTGAATTTATTTTTTTCTCCGCTCAGGATTGCTATATATATTCAGGTCTTTTGTTGTTTCATATGAATGTTAGGATTTTGGTTTTTTTTCTATTTCTGTGAAGACTGTCATTAGTATTTTGATGGGGATTGCACTGAATCTG
>NW_007880198.1:0-560 GCF_000696425.1 Galeopterus variegatus
GGTAATTGGGGTTGATAGCTAAGGGGTCTGGGGTTTCTTTCTGGGTGATGGACATATTCTAAAATTATAGTAATGGTTTTGCCACTCTGTAAAAAGACTAAAGCCATTGAATTTTACACTATAAGTGGGTGAAATATATGCTGTGTGAATTATAACTCAATAAAGCTATTACCAAAAAAAAGAAAAAATGTATGATGACAATAAAAAAAAGCATACATGCTGAGGTATTATAAATATTTTCAATTATTATAGTCTTATCTCAAAAGAATTGGTTCCCTTTGTATTCTACATTGTGCATTAAAAACATTATTTTGATAAGGAGTCCAATGGGCCTCACCAAACTGCCAAGCAGGTAAGGACAGGGAAAAGGTGAGGGGAGGCAGGCCAGCAAAGGTGTGCGGGAATACAGCTGTATTAACTGCCATGACAGGGAGGATAGGAAGACTTCCTGGAGGAGAGATGATGAAGAGTTGGTCGGGCAAATGGGGTTCCCAGCATTTCAGGCAAAAGCCCAGACGTCCTCATGGACCCCCACTCTGCCGATGAGCCCACGTGGGCCT
>NW_007880199.1:0-560 GCF_000696425.1 Galeopterus variegatus
CCCCCCCACTTTAAGAGCACATCCTTTTCATTGGTGGTGTGTGAAATGATTGCTAGAATTCTTTAGATTGGCATACAAATTGACAGACATGTGCAATTTGCAGTAACTCATTTACAGATGTTTTGCTCTGTGATTTTTATTTAGTATGCAGAATAACATGAAAGTGAAATGATGTATTTTGTGTTTTTCTATGTACCACTTCCTTTGAATGAAGATCTATAGCTTCATTTCTACCACTGTAAACTGGGCTATTAACATTTACTACCTGGATATACTTTCTAAAAAATTAAATATTTTTGAAATGAATAGTTTTTTATACACAGGTAATTAGACATCTGTGGCAAGCCTTGAATTCTACTCCCTTATAAGAATTTAGGAAAATCTAGTTTTTTGAACTGCCAAATTTAAAGGGTGACACACAGGTTTCTTTTCTTTTTGTGATGAATCTTGGAAATTATTTTAATGTTTGTGGCACATAGTATTTTAGACTGGTCAATATGGAATCACATTCACTTAAAATCACATAGCAATTACATGGCAGGGAACATTTGTTGTTTAAG
>NW_007880200.1:0-560 GCF_000696425.1 Galeopterus variegatus
AAAAAAAAAAAAAGACACCAACTAGAGAAATCAACAAAGCACCAGCAATCAACTCAAAACAGTGAATTTATAAAGTGTGTGACAAAAAATTCAGAATAATCTCCTTAAAAATGTTCAAGGAGTCACAAGAAAATGCAGATAAAAAATTAAATGACATTTGAAAAATATTAGAAGCAGAACAAGAAACTTGACAAAAGAATAGAATCAATTTACAAAAAAACAAATAGAAATTGTTTAAATATGTTATCTGAACTGAAAAAAAATCAATAGAGAGCTACAACAGCAGACTTGACCAAACAGGGGAAAGAATTAGTGAGTATGAAGACAGAACCTATGAAATTATCCAATCAGAGAGGAAAAAAGAAAAAAAGAATCAGAAAAATAAAACAGAATTGCAGCAACTACAGGACTCCTTAAGTGAAATAATCTCACGATTGGCATACCCAAAGGAGATGAAAAAGGAAGAGACCACAAAAGCATATTTAAGAAAATAATGTCTGATAATTTTCCAAGTATGGAGAAAAATAACAACATCCAGGTACAGGAAGTTCAGAGGTCAC
>NW_007880201.1:0-560 GCF_000696425.1 Galeopterus variegatus
TCAACTTAACTACTAGGGACAAAAATCCATTAAGCAATTCCAAGATCAGAAGAAGAAAGGCCTATTCTGTAACATATTTAAAGATCAGGCTGGCCATTAGGCTCGGTTGGTTAGAGAGCCGCCTTATAACACCAAGGTCAAGGGTTTGGATGGCTGGACCAGCCAGCCACCAAAAAAAAAAAAAAGATCAAGACATTGGGGTGAGATTGGTGCTAACTTCATGCTAACACAGAAGATGCCAAATTACTCCACAGCCTTTTGTGTGATCTAGAAAGGCCTTTCCTGGTAAATCACTTACCTTTCCCAGAACTCCTTTATGAAAACCTAAAGTTTATAATAGTTTGATATTGACTTCCGTGTCTTCTCTTCTGCTTTGCTATTGCATAATGGATGAGGCTCACCTGTGCATGCTGAAATGCACTTTGTGATCTAGGTACATCCTTCCCAAAATTTGAAAGAGACTTGTGCTTAGCTTTAGACAGATACTGGCTGGTCACCAAAGAACTGTCTAAAGCAGGAGTTTGCAAACATTTATTCTGGTAAAATATTCAGTAGCCCAC
>NW_007880202.1:0-560 GCF_000696425.1 Galeopterus variegatus
ATATACCCAAACGAATGGAAGTCATCATGTCAAAGGGATACCTGCACTCCCATGTTCCTCATAGCTCTGTTTACAATAGCCAAGAAATGGAACCAACCTAAATGTCCATTGATGGACAATTGGATAAGGAAAATGTGGTATATATGTGTGTGTGTGTGTACACACACACACACACACACACACACACACCCTGGAATACTACTCTGCCATAAAAAAGAATGAAATTCTCCCATTTGCAACAACATGGATGAGCCTGGAGAAAATTACATTGAGTAAAATAAACAAAGCACAGAGGGATAAATAACATATGTACTCTCTCATAAATGGGAGCTAAGAGATAAAGAAGGAAGGAAAGAAAGACCAAAGTGGTGCGTTGGACTTGCAGAAGGAGAGAGTATACCTAGGGATACCAAGTGGAGTTGGGGGGTAAGAGGGATGGGGAGGGAGGTAGAGGATTATTGGGTGTGGGACACGGGGTATAATCACTATTTGTGGTAATGGGCATGCTCCCAGTATGGATCTGGCCTTCACATCTTGGGCACGAGTGGTGACAGTCAGCT
>NW_007880203.1:0-560 GCF_000696425.1 Galeopterus variegatus
AGGCTGCTCATGCAAGGCCGGGAGGGGCCGGGGCATCTCCTGCTCCAGCTCCTTGGGGGCAAGAGGGGAGGGGCATGGTGGGACATGAGAGGCCTTGTCAGTTGTGCGGGTGAAGTTCATCTGAGCCCCCGTGAGTCTAGGGCCACAGAGACAGTGTCCAGGCAGCTCTGAAGTGGAATCGAGAGGTGAGAAGAAAAGAGTCCAGGACAGCAGGGGCAGGGCAGCGAGGGCTGCTGACAAAGCCAGCCAGGGCAAGGGCAATGAGCTTCAACTCCCCTTGTCTGGACTTGGCCAGAAGGCTGTTTAAACTCAGTGCCAGGGCTCTACAGCCTGGCTTTGAAGTGACGTTCAGGGAGGGGCCACTGAGATGACCGACAATGCATCAGCCTCCACCTGTTGCAGGACAAGAGCATGCCTGGACATGAGTGCCACCTCCTGAGGGTCTTCACCCAGTGACCCCAGCTGTGTGCAGCCAGGGCTAGCCTGGGAGCTGGTCCCCAGGAGGGATTGCCAGGTTGGCTCAGGCCTGGTTGGAACCCACCTATGCCAGCCCCTCCACA
>NW_007880204.1:0-560 GCF_000696425.1 Galeopterus variegatus
CCTTCAGAAATGAGGGAGAAATAGTGTATTTCTCAGACAAACAAAAGTTGTGGGAGTTCACAACTGCATGACCAGCCCTTCAAGAAATTCTCAAGGGAGTCATTCATCTGGAATCACAAACACACAAGAAAGAGCAAAACCCACAGTTAAAACAAAAATGCCAGCAAGAAAGAGAAAGAAGCTAAATCATTCCACCTTAAATCCCCAACTAACATTGAAGAAGAGAAATAAAAGGGGAAATAATGATCAAAAGACATTTAAACCATCTAAACAAGTAGCAATCAAATGACAAGAATTAAGCAATACTTGTCAACAACTACTCTAAATGTGAATGGACTAAACTCCCCATTCAAAAGACACAGAGTAACTAACTGGTTTAAAAAGCTAGACCCAAGTATATTCTGCCTTCAAGAGACCCACCTCACCTGTAAAGACACATATAGACTAAAAGTGAAGGGATGGAAGAAGATATATCATGCAAACAGAAACCAAAAATGAGCAGGAGTAACTATTCTTATATCAGACAAAATAGACTTTAAAACAAAAAACAATCAAAAAAG
>NW_007880205.1:0-560 GCF_000696425.1 Galeopterus variegatus
GAGTATAAAAACACTACATATTTTTGCTTGTTGATTCTGTATCCTGCAACTGTACTAAATTTGATTATCAATTTTTAAATTGTTTTTGTAGACATTTTAGGCTGTTCTGCATACAGGATCATGTCATCTGCAAACAGAGACTATTTCACTTCATCTTTTCCAATTTGGACCCCTTTTATTTTTTAAATTAGAAGCTCTAAAATTGTGGTTTTCTAATTTCTTTCTTTTTCCTGCCTTTATTTCTTCTGAACTTCCTCTCATTAACAGCTAGGTGGCCCTGGAATACAATTAATGTCATAGGAAAGATAAAACAAATGATTGTTTCCTTTAATTTACAATTTTCAGAGTATTGAGGTATACCCCTGTGACCTTTAATTCCAACCATTGATATTTTATTTTTTTCTTCTTTAGAATCTATATTTAAACATCTTTGATGCATTTACAAATTTTGCCGTCAATATTGATCGTTATGTTAAAATTGTCTAACCGTAAACCAGTAGGAGCCCCTTCAAATTGTCTCCTAGAACTCTTCTAGATTATTTGATTAGCTGTTGAGGGTC
>NW_007880206.1:0-560 GCF_000696425.1 Galeopterus variegatus
GCCCAATGTTAATCCATGATGGCTTTATTTGCAAAGTAATTTTAAAACTGCACCTGCAAAGACTCTACTTCCAAATAAGGACACATTCTGAGATTCTAACTAGATGTGAATTTTGGGGACACCATTCAACCCATGACAGTCTACCAAGCTGTGCCCATGGCTCGATGCTGCTCTGCAATCTAGTCTTGTCTTCAACAGATATAGATACAGATATCCAAATCGGTAACAATCCATCTTTATCTATCTATACATCTATCATTTATCTATCTATTATCTATCTATATTATTTATCTATTTATCTGTCCACTATCTATCTCTGTCTGTCATTTCTCTGTCATCTGTCCTTTATCTTACGTCTTTCTATCTACATCTAATCACATCCATATTTTGACATCATGATAGCATGTTCACTAATATCATTTTACGATAGAAATTTGAAAATTTTGTATGATCACTGAATTAATTGTTGAGTATTCCAGGCGACTGTGAGCTCCGTGAGGGCAAAGACAGCGTCTCCCTGTTCAGTCTCCTCAGACCTCACATTTTAGAATAAATATGTG
>NW_007880207.1:0-560 GCF_000696425.1 Galeopterus variegatus
TGTACTGTGTCTGGCACATAGCCAGTATCCAGTAAGTATTAGTTATTACTTTCAAATCTTCCCTCTCCACTATTCACTTCTACTTGGTTTCCAAGTCTTACTGATTCTATCTTGAAAAAAACCTTGAATCAAAATTCTTTATCTAAATATCTTAATCTAAACCCTCATTCTGGTAATGTATTGCTGGATAGCCTCCCCAAAACTTAGAGGCTTAAGCACCAACCATTTTATTATATCTAATTATTTTGTGAGTCAGAAATTCACACTAGAGTTGACTAGATGATGCTTCCACTCCACTTGGTCACTCAGTGGCATTCAGCTGACCTGGCCTGGAGGTTCCAAGATGGTTTCTTTCACATGCTTTGTAGACCTGTGGCTTCTCCATGCAGTGTACTTGGACTTCTCATGTGGCAACTGAGAGCTCCAAAAGACCAAGGCAGAAGTTGCCGATTCTCTTAATAACTAGGCCTGGAATACAGAGAGTATCACTTTGGTCATGATGTATTAGTCAAAGCAGTCCAGATATTCAAGGGGAGTGGAACAGATTTCCCTCTCTATCC
>NW_007880208.1:0-560 GCF_000696425.1 Galeopterus variegatus
GAGAATTGGGGTGTTCAGAGACATTCAGGTGGCAGCAGAACTATGCCCACTTAACTGTAGGTTGTGATTTTTCATTAACCTCTTGATAACCAACTTCATTACTGCCCTGGTCCTCCCCCTTGTACAGGAAAGTTACTGTTCTATTGCTCTGTTATGGGCTCTAATGAATGAAATAAAGCATTTTCCCTTTTTGTTTTTTTTCGTGTCCGGCAACGGATCGCAACCCTCAGTGTTGCCCCCGTACCGGACCAGGACCGGCAATGGGATCGCAATCCTCGGTGTTGCTCCCGCACCTCGCTCAGCCAGTGAGCGGGAACCCGGTCTGTATGTGGGATCCGAACCCTCGGCAGGAGCGCCACCACGCTCCCAAGCGGCGCACTGTAGCAGTGCGCCACCGGGCCGGCCCTGAAATAAAGCATTTTCAAATTGTCCAAATAATCGTTTTCTATTTTTCTTCAGTTCAGTTTAGTTTGATGTTTTTCATTCTTTTCTCCATCTGTAACAATTCTCCTACCTCACGTGGAAGCAAAAGACTTTGGTTCTGTGTCAAATATGAACAT
>NW_007880209.1:0-560 GCF_000696425.1 Galeopterus variegatus
TCCCCTCTCCCCACCAGAAATCAGTTAGTGGTTCTTCCAAACTGAGGTCCCCAGAGATGGAGTCTGCCTCCTCGGAAGAGGGAGTTTATCTGGGGCCGACGCCCAGGGTGTGGTGGAGAGACGATCTGGGCGGGCTCCTCTTCCCTGTCCCCCTGACGCTGGCCGGGGGCTCCCCATGCTACCAGCCCCGTCTGAGATCTGCGGGGTGAGTGGGATTGTAGGCCAGTCCACAGGCCCCGGGGTGCCCCACATCGAGGTAAGCAAATGGCATGTCTCAGTGTGGAGCTGAGCAGAGATGGCTGGCCTGTCCTCACTAAGCTGGTCGTCTCCGCCCCCACCCGAGAAAATGGAGGCAGCTCTGTTGTGGGTACCTAGCCTGGTGTGGTAGGCGGGAGCCAGGTGGGCGGGGAGCAGTCAGGCTTTGCCCCGCAAGTGGGACTGGGATGGGGGTGACTCACAGAGCTCACAGAGTTGGGCCGGTCCGGCGCGTTTCACTCCATTTCTGCACCGGTTCTGCTGGCTTTCTTGGCCTTTGTTGTCTGGGCTGATCGCTCGTTCCC
>NW_007880210.1:0-560 GCF_000696425.1 Galeopterus variegatus
TTTTTTTTTTTAACAAATACCTGAATTGGTAAGTAGGCCTCAGAGGCCAAAGCAGGAACAGGAGACCAGACAGTTTAGGAAGCACTGACCCTGGCATGTGCTTAAGGTATCTTCCACTTCCCCCAGTGGCCTGGATTTTGGTTTCAGGGTCAACCATGAAAGGCTACACCCTCAGTGAATGGTGAATTAAAACAAAATATAAAATTACTGGGGAAAAACCCCAAACAAAGAAGGCTCACCTAGACAGAGTCTGGGGAACTTACCCTAAGAATTTGCCTTCATAACAAGCACTCACAGAATTTTGGAGCCCAACTCCTCCTATAGAATAAGTTTGTTTGTTTGTTTGTTTGTTTTTTTAATGCTGAAATTTTAGTTTAAAGTAGTCCTGATTGGCAATGTCCCCAGGCACTTATATGTGTCAAAAGTAAATGATCTCTGGAAGAATGACCCTCAATATAGGAATCAAAATATTGCCACAAATAAAATTCCATCCAATATTAGCTTATGATTGTAAAAAATCCAAAATCATATAAGAGTAGAAAGTATCATGAACAAGCCAA
>NW_007880211.1:0-560 GCF_000696425.1 Galeopterus variegatus
TGAGCCAGGGTGCTCTGTTCCAATGATAAAAAATAGATATAAAAAAACATTGACATGATGGATGTACAAGTAACTAATCCATGTTCAAATTAATGGTTGTAGGAACCTGAGGCCCTGAAGGTTATTGTGCTCTTAGACCAAACTAGAACAGTCGCATAGGTGAAATTAATGTCTTTGAAGTGATTTACTGAGAATCGGTAGCATAAGTCAGCCATAACAGTAACTGTTCTGAGGTAAGTGGTAAAGTGTATTTAACTTAAATCACGGTGTTATCATTGAATCAACAGTGTCCGTTCATGCACCAATCATTAAGTAATTCTTCCAGCTGTGTTACTTCTGGAATTTTAAAAATAACATAGTTGAAACAGACTGTGTGTAAACTTTTGAATATAAATGTCCTCATATGAAAAAGTGTGCATGGCTAAATAAGTGTATTAAATATAAAGTGATTTAATACAAGCCAATTTTTCTTTTAGTCCATGCCTTCTCCAATAATATTTCCAGAAATTGAATTAAATATTGAAGACAATATTATGATTAAAATCCTGACATTTTACATA
>NW_007880212.1:0-560 GCF_000696425.1 Galeopterus variegatus
GCAGAGATGAGCAGCACAAGGTCCCAGCACAGAGCTCGCAGTCTAACTGGGGAGACAAGATGCCTTCATACAGCACTTCAACACACGGCAGAAAGGGATAAAGACCACAAAAATGTTAAAGGCAGAGGAGGAAGGGATTATGTCCAGCAGAATGATCAAGGAAGGCATGGAGGAGGTGGCATCTGAGTGGGGTTTGAACCCAGGGCAGCATCCAGAACTAGGAAACCCAGGGGCCACTTGCAGGGAAGCGAAGGTCAGTTGAAGGGAGTTGTATCCCTGCCCCTGTTCCATCCATCACCTGCCCTTCTCCAGGCTGTCTATAATTCATCCATTAGAGAAGGAAAAATCAATATTTACCAACATATATTAAAACCCAAGAAGGGTGTAGGCGGGCTCTGTGAGCATCCGGGTGGCCCCCATGCAAATGGCACCTGGGGATGCTCGGGGGACAGAATGGAGCCAGGGGCCTCTAGGTTCAGGGGGCCTGCTGGGACCTCACAAGAACCAGCCTGTCTCCTCTCCTGCAGCGTCATCCGCAGGGAGCACGGAGACCCCCTCAT
>NW_007880213.1:0-560 GCF_000696425.1 Galeopterus variegatus
AAACAGAAACAATGGACAAAAAAAGAAAGATACAACAATCACAATAACTCATTGAACTTTCAAAAGGAGAGAATGGAACTGAGGCCTCCAGAGGTGGGAAAGGAGGAAGGGGCAGGAGGCGCTAGTGAGAATTTGGTAAAAGGCTACCAAAAAAGACCACATTTTGTAATGGTAAATATAGTAATTATCCTGACTTGAGGATCATGTATTTCACACAGGTATTGATATTAATGCTGTAACCCACAGATATGTACAATCGATTATGTTTCAATAAAAAATAAATAAAATAAAAAATTCTCCAAACTTCGTTTATTGACATTTCAAAAGATGCTTTTGAAAATTAAGGGACTTGCAGGCACAGAAAGAGAAATACTGCATGTTGTCACTCATTTGCGGGAGCTAATAAAAATAAATAATTAAATATACAAACAATAAACGGGGGAAAAAAGAAGACACAGCAATCACAGCAATTCCTTGAACTTATTAAGTCAAGTGAACAGATATGATGTTTATGGGGAGAGGGGGGAGAGAGAGGGAGGAAAAGGAGGAATTGGTAAAGA
>NW_007880214.1:0-560 GCF_000696425.1 Galeopterus variegatus
TTTTAAGAGACTTGAAGAACTGTGTAACTGAAGAATAGAAAGAGAGGGTAGGAACGGAGCAGAAGGGGATCTGCTGTACTCGTTGATTTCCCAGCCGATGAGAATCACACTTAATAACACTGGTAGAAGATATTGTGGGATTTTAGTAATGGAAAAATATAGCTCTAACCTGCACAATTTGCTAGTATACCTTCAACCTGCGCAATTCGCTTCTGCAATCGCGTGCTAAAATGGGGAAACATATCTAAAGGCATTTTATGGAGAGCAGCTTCTAAGGGGCTGTTGAAAGGTAAAGCAGCTCCTAAGAGGCTATTAAGCCGCAGAGGGCCCAAGTACACTAAACATTCCAAGAAGGGCATGGCCCCCACCCGGTCCCAGGGACGGGCTGGTTCCTTATCTAAAAGCCTCCCTGCCAGGCGCCAAGGAAGATATATGATTGAAAGAAGCACTGTTATCGGGGGTACCAGGCTACTAAAGCCCACCTGTAAATCTAAAGGCGCCACAGATCTACCGGGGTACCAGCCTGCTAGAGTCTGCCCATAAATCCAAGGGCGCCACTG
>NW_007880215.1:0-560 GCF_000696425.1 Galeopterus variegatus
TCAGCGTTGAGTAAGGTTGCCAATATTGCCAATGTATCCAGATTATTTTGTTAAAAAAAAAATCAGTAATATTCCTGAATAACTCCGAACATCTGGGTATTTGTAAATAGACATAGGAACAACCTCACATTTTGGAATCATGCACAATTGGTGACACTGATGAATTAATCTTGATCATTATTGCTTGGGAACATTTACCAAGATACTGTAACATTATGAGTCCATCCTTATAACTTGAACTTTTTTGTGCTTTATATTTTTTAGAATATTTGTATATGCACTATTTTATTAGCTCTGTGTGAAACCCTTTTCAATTACAGAGCTTGTCTGGGTTTTTTTTGCTATTTTAAAAAGGAGCTGGAAAAAATGAGAATAAGTGGCTCCACTAAGGTCATAGCTGATTATATACAGATAAGACCATTTTAATTCAAATTTATTCACTTTTTTTCCTGAAACTATGATACCATGGAGTTCAGCATAATGTACAGGAGTGAAATCGTATATCTATTGAAATAGAAAACACAATAACATATCTTGAGGCATCATATTCCTACCTCTAC
>NW_007880216.1:0-560 GCF_000696425.1 Galeopterus variegatus
AAAAAAAAAAAATTAAATATACTATAACAGGTAGAAATGATCGTCTTGTACTTGTTGAAATGAGAGATCCTCAGTCTTTCTTCAGTTAGTGAAAGAAGATTAGGAGAGGGGCATTTATAGGCAAAATGATTTTATACATAATAATGTCTATCAGACCTCTTTCTTTAGAAGTTCTCATTTTAAAGTTAGGTCTTATATGATGAGACACAACCTTACACTTGTTATATAATCAAAACATTACAAGACAATTAAGACAGTACTATAGCTAATAGTTGTACTCATTGATTATTTGTCATGAAGTACCAGGGAAATTGGATAACTGCTGTATTAAAAAGATATTTGCCTATTCACTACCGAAAACATCCAGATGTAAATAAAGATTTAAGTGTAAAACATAAAACCATAAAAGTAGTAGAAAAAATGTGTGAAGTAAATATTTCTGAAATATTACAATGATTCCCATTTCAGGCATAGTACCTAAACAGAAATCATAAAGAAGAAGATTAATTGCATTATATAAATATCTGTAGGGAGAGAATAAAATTTAAAAGCAAACTATA
>NW_007880217.1:0-560 GCF_000696425.1 Galeopterus variegatus
CTGTATGATATTATATCATCTATTAATAACTTTTTAACCACTTAACTTACTAGTAATGTCAATTTACTTAAAACCATCCCTTTTAATACATATAAATGGTGGCTACTTGGACTTTTACATTGTCTTTGACTAATTAGTTCTGCTAATACAACTGGAACCATCAGCAGCAATTCACTACATGCTTTTTGCATAAAATCAATTAAACAGAAACAATTTAGTGAACAGTATGGATGGGATGACTTATTAATGGTAAAGATGTCTTATTTTAAATGTTCCTATTTCTCTTCATACAAAACCTATTGATTTCACAAAGCCTGTTCTTTAGGCCACACATACCTTTGCTTATGTTCAGGGCCCTACAGTCAGGGTTACCTCAGCCAGAGAACAGTCTCTCTGAATTCTTTATGTCAGTGTTATAAGTTGTACTTTTAGTCCTGTGCAGTTTCCTAGGGCTGTCATAACCAATTACCATAAACTTGGTTGCTTAAAACAGAAATGCATTCTCCCATAGTTCCAAAGGCCAGAAGTCTGAAATCGAGGTGAAGGCATGGGCATGCTCT
>NW_007880218.1:0-560 GCF_000696425.1 Galeopterus variegatus
TCCCTTGATCAATCCATCCATTCATCCCCCCATTTATGCATCTCTTCCGATACTAATTCAGTCCCAACTAATGCCAGTCTCCAGACCAGATACTAAGCAGAGAAGTCTCTGATGCCAGCTGTCCTTCAGATACAGTGTAACCCATGAAACACCTGCTCTTCCTGATCAGAGGTTGTGCTGGGTAGTCTTCCATCTGTCCTGTCACCTGCACTGTCCTGTTCTCCTCCCAGCCCTGAGCCCAAGGAGGCTGATCTGTATGAATGACACATGCTCTGACTTTGTTCCGTTCAGCCGAAGGGAGCACAGCAGGAGGTGCGAGGTGAGGAGGGGAGATCAGGACAGTACTCACCTGGCCCCTCCATGAGGGGTCCGGTATGGAGCCTCGCTAGACAATCTCTCTCACTCTCTCTCATACATTCACCATAAACAAAACACCAACTAGAGAATTCGGTCTTCATGCTTTCTGGTTCCCTCATCTCCTACCTTCATCTCCTTTACTTTCATCTCCATTACCTTCACCTCCTTTGCCTTCTTCTCCTTTACCTTCATCTCCTTTACCT
>NW_007880219.1:0-560 GCF_000696425.1 Galeopterus variegatus
TAATTAGAATGATGAGACAAGTTTGATTATTTTAATTATATTGATGAGAGTAGTTTGATTCAATTAATTAGATGATGAGAATAGTTTGATTAGTTTTAGTTGAGAGATGAGACTATGTTGATTAGTTTTATTAAATTGATGAGACTATTATGACTAGTTTAATTTGATTGATGATACTAGGTTGATTAGTTTAATTAAATTGAGGAGATTAGTTTGAATAGTTTAATTAGATTGATGAGACTAGTTTGATTAGTTTAATTAAATTGATGAGACAAGTTTGATTAGATTAATTTCTTGATTAGACTATTTTGAGCAGTTTAAGAAGATTGGTGAGAGTAGTTTGATTCGTTTAATTAGACTGATGAGATTGATTAGTTTAATTAGCTTGTTGAGATTAGTTTGATTCGTTTAATTAGATTGATGAGACTAGTATGATAAGTTTAATTTGATGGTTGGGATTAGTTTGATAAGTTTAATTAGATGAGGAGAATAGTTTGAGTTGTTTAAGTAGATGGATGATACTAGTTCGATTTGTTTAATTTGATTGTTGGGATTAGTTT
>NW_007880220.1:0-560 GCF_000696425.1 Galeopterus variegatus
AGGGCTACACTCAGTGACAGTGGACGTACTTGTGAGTCTTGCTTAGACACCCCCAGGGACTCCTGGAAATAACCCAGTGAGATGCAGGGGTGCTGGGGGCACAGGGCCACAGGTGGGGGCCAGATCCAGGAAATTTCTATACTTTGTTAACATGCATCCATTCAGACCTGTAGGCTGGTGGAATCTAAGAAACCTGTGTAAAGAGGTAAAATAAAAGCACGTGAATATTGTGTATGCTTAGGTTTTCTATTTAGGGAACTATATACAGTCCTTATACACACTTGGGACATCTCAACAAATCCTGTTCTTGTAAAATTCAAATAAAGATTTATTTCAGGTACTGCTACAAAGAGTCTTCTACCAGAACTAGTTAAGACTATGCAGAATTGGCTGATCCAATTTCATAATGGTCTGTTTCTGTTGTAGGTAGTTGCCCCTAACCATGTCTAAACTGAGCCCCTGACAAGGAAGCAGGTCCTTTTTCTGAGCCTTTTATTCCCTTAGAGAAAGGCACTAATATTCAGGATACCCACCAGCCACAGACGAACAGTGGGACCTTG
>NW_007880221.1:0-560 GCF_000696425.1 Galeopterus variegatus
CCATATTTTTTCTTTCTAGCATTTGTCGCCAGGTTTTTCCAAGCTCTGAGTACTTGTGGGTGACTTGAATAATAATAACTCGAGTTTCACTAGGATGGACCCTGCTTGCACCTGCTGTAATTTATTTTACCTGCTATGACATTAAGGTAATATATTCCCATCAAGAATTGCTGGAAGACCAGGCATCTCACCTTGCTCATGAATCCATCTCCAAGACTTTTCCACCCTATTTGCCTTGTGGATGCAGGAGGCTCACAGGAGCACGTGGCCACTGCTCCCTATGGAGAGGCTGAAATCAAGATCACAGGGTCTATCATCAGTATGAAGAAAGCTGCACATGTCTTTGCAGCTGTCACCTTGTCAAAGTCATAATGGGTGTTAACTTTTTCAATTGTTTGTACATAATCATTAGTATCCAAATATTCTTCAGCCTTAAAAGGAAAAGGATTGGCTGGCTGGTTAGCTCGGTTGGTTAGAGCTCAGAGCTGTAACACCAAGGTCAAGGGTTCGGATCCCCATGCTGGCCAGTCGCAAAAAAAAAAAAAAAAAAAGGATGATAT
>NW_007880222.1:0-560 GCF_000696425.1 Galeopterus variegatus
TTTTTTTTCATTTAATTCTAACTAGAACATTATGCAGTGGTTGCATATCATTTCTGCACTAAAGTTTACTAATTGTCAATTTATATACTTCTTAGGAAAATAATTTAATATGAAATCACACATTGTATTTAGTTGTCATGTTTCTTTTATCTCCTTTTATACAAACACTACCTAATTACTTATTTTGTGATTAAGTGATTACAGATCACTTATTTTATAGAATGTCCCTCAATTTAGGTTTGTCTGATGTTTTCTGACAATAATATTTAGTTTATACATCTTTTGCAGCAGGACTTCTAAAGTGATGTTCTATGTTCTCATTACGTTCTAGCAAATTGTACATAATGACATAATGATTTTTTTCCCATTACTGTTGATGTATACTTTGATCATTTGAGGAAGGGATGTCTGCCAGGCTTCTCCACTTTAAAATTACATTTTTTTTTTTGTAATTAGTAAGTATTTTTCGTAGAGTCACTTTGAGACTAACTAAATATCCCACTTATCAAACTTTTAGTTTGCACTTTACCATATGATGCCTGTTCTTTTTCCTGCATAGA
>NW_007880223.1:0-560 GCF_000696425.1 Galeopterus variegatus
TAATTGCTTTTCTATCTATGAGGGAGTCCTTGAGAAAAATAAGCAGTTTGAGAGAGTAAAAAGAGTGGGGGAGAGAGATAAAATAAGAGAAGGCGGCTAATATTTAATCAACACTTGGAATGTCAGACATTTTACAAGCACTATCAGATTTTATCCTCAATCCAGTCCTAGTAATTTGCACAGGTTTGCACAGCTAACAGTGACAGAACAGAAATTATAACAAGTTCTTTTGCTAGTGAATTTAATGTTCTTGAAGAAGACCAACAAGTAGGAGATAGAAAAATGCAGCTATTTTAACCGGATGCTTGTACAGCAAAAAGCAATATCACTCAGTTTATTATACAATTGCGTAAAGTCTCGCTTTTCCCATATAGGGAAGTCGCGCTTTTCCCATATAGGCACTATCTACCTCTTTCAATGTTCTTGCTTGTCAATAAAACCACAAAGAGAATCCAGGAGCCTCTTGTGGTTGATATTATTGTGTAAATGTTTTATTTCGTACGTTGAAAAATTCTTTGGTTATTTTCTGCTTCTAATAGTTCTTAAATAATTATGAATTA
>NW_007880224.1:0-560 GCF_000696425.1 Galeopterus variegatus
TAATAGTAGTTTTAGCTCTCATGAACCAAGTTCCTACTTTATCCTACTTATAGGTGTTCCATGTGCATTTTTCACTTACTCCTCAGGAAAAACAACAACAACAACAAAAAAAAAAGCCCTTCAAGAACCATATAAATGTGGAGCAGAGTACTAAGGTTCTTAGTCTTGGGACCAATTAAGTAGCAGCGCTGGATTCTGACATCTGCTCTAAGGAGTAAAACATAATTCCTCATCAGTAAGACGTTTTATCTGAGAATGATTACTTCTCAGCATGAATTCCTTTATTTCTAAATTTTCTGTTTTCTTAACTACAAGGATACATGGAGATGTCTAAAGTGTCTTTGAATTCTGAGAACTATGGTTGATGTGGCTTCAATAGTAAGAGACATAATTTTTTTTCTTTGTCTCCTCTAGTAATAGAAATTCTCACATTGCACTTTCTTATACCCAATGGTGTAGTTTGCATTAAGTTTTTAAAACCTGAATTTTTTTTATGGGCCCGGCCCGGTGGCGCACTGCTACAGTGCGCCGCTTGGGAAGCGTGGTGGCGCTCCCGCCGA
>NW_007880225.1:0-560 GCF_000696425.1 Galeopterus variegatus
AAACCTTATTTAAAGCACCTTATAAAATTCCTGGCACAAATTAGGCCCTCAAAAAATAATAGTTGCTATTTTTTGATGCTTTTATTATTGCCATTAAAATTTAGAAGAACTAAAAACAATGCAAAGAGTTGAAAATGGAGGATATAAGAACAGAGTCTTCTAAGTGCAGAAACATACAGTCATGAAGAAGGGAATATAGTGATATAAGCTAAGGTTAAGCTTGGTTTGACTATTGTGGTCTACTACTAACTTCTGCCTATTGAAATAAGCTTCTAATTTAAAATCATGGCATACATAAAACTCATCTTTTTAGTGTCAACAAAATGATAACTCTTGAGTCCTAACTCTTCTTCATCCGTTTGCCCTTTCCAAGTAAGTGAGGCCATAAAGTTTTGGAACGTATTAATTTTATCATTTTTTTGGACTGCTGGTAGTTTTGTTGGTGACATTTAAACTTCAGAGAGTGAAATGCAGATTTCAAAGCACAAATAAAATTGTGTGATTGGAACAGCAATACATCCACTGGTAAAGTTGTGGAAAACATTCAACACGAACTAGTT
>NW_007880226.1:0-560 GCF_000696425.1 Galeopterus variegatus
AGATAAGAAGCTAGCAAGTAGGACATGTGTGTGTCAAACAGAGAGAAATGAAAGGAGCAATGGATGTCTAATATTCATGAGGTACCTGGGTACTAAACACACATGAGACTACATGTAAGAGTAAAAAAGGCATTAAATATTCAGAATACACTAACTATACATGAGCACTTAATATTCATGAGGCTTTAATCATCATCCATTGGCGATACCCAATCTGGCTCCATGTGTCCTCTGCCCAAGAAATGTAAATAAAACTCAGCTGCTAATCTGGCTAATTGGCAAGCTCTAGCTGTAGCCTGTTGTACTTGGCTTTGTGTGTTTCCAACAAAGCAAGTATGTGTCATTGGCCCAAGGTATCACCCATCTGTAGGTTCCTTTGCTCAGACCTCTACTCGAGTCCTTGTAACCACATCTTTGGAAGACTGATGTGGCAGAAAGAGACAGGATATATGAGCATTGCATACCCTTCGATTTAGATCGTGTGGCTCTTCCATCCCACATGCACTTATCCTAAACAGGTTAACTTACCCCATCCCTCTTTCTTTGCTTCTCACTGTGTG
>NW_007880227.1:0-560 GCF_000696425.1 Galeopterus variegatus
AAGATCAACGTATTCTCACCACTGCACTTTACACCTGAATCGCCCTGAACAGCTCTGCCCCAAAATCTTCTAGCCCAAAGCACTCAGTCCTGCTCACAACACCAACTTATTCTTTCATCACTACTCTCACTTTAATAGTTCATTCGCTTCACCTGAATGAAACCAACAGTCTCTCATCTCCCCCATTTACCCCCAAACCTCAAGGTTTCATTTTTCATTTCCTTGCCTGCTGAGTCCAGAACTAATGAGGAGCAACTTTAACCACTTCATTGCCAGTGCCTCAAGGTTTTCCTCTTCCTTCTGTAAATTCAGAAGGGTCAATTAAACCACTTACCTATACCTTGGCTATTGAGGGCTGTTGGAGGAAATCATATCATTGTGTAAAAATTATCAGAATGCATAAAATGGGCGTTGAGGAGGGTGGGAGAGTAAATGAAGTACAGGTTACTTAAAATATTGTCTTTGCAAGAATCCAACTGAGCTTTTCTGGGAATAAATACAGTGAAATCTGGAAGGCAGGACCTGGAGAGTGGGAGGGAAGAGTTAAGAGTCAACAATCA
>NW_007880228.1:0-560 GCF_000696425.1 Galeopterus variegatus
CACACACACACACACACACACACACAACCTCCATCACACCATCAAACGCATATACAGTCATGAGTCTCTTAACAACAAGGATCTGTTCTGAGAAATGCATTAGGTGATTTCATCATTATCTGATCATGATAAAGTGTACTTACACAAACCTAGATGACGTGGCCTACCACACATCTAGGCTATATGGTGTAACCATCATACATGTGGTCTGTAGTTGACCAAAATGATGTCATACAGCACATGAATGTATATATGTACTCTCACCTCCAAAACACAACTCCTACTGATAAATCCACACTCTATACACACACAGGCACATCCCTCACACAATCCCGGGATACATATCCTTAAGCCCCAACAACCTCCCTAAATTCAACTCAATTGATGCACAACTTCTATACACACCCTCACACACAGACACAGAGCAGTTATCCCTGGGTGGTGGGATTATAGGCAAGAGAAAACAGAGACAAACTTTTTAAGCAGAATCAGGAAGCCATGATTACCTCCTTGCTATTAAAGGACATTTTTCATTTATGGCCATTGCCAGCAGAGTGATA
>NW_007880229.1:0-560 GCF_000696425.1 Galeopterus variegatus
TAGCCTAGCACTTGCCTGTTTTATAGTGACAACTTGAGTGATAAGGAGCAGTATCATCTTCATATGATTCTCAGCTCTGCTGAAGATTCCAACCGGCAGACTATTATTTTAGAAGAGAAATTTGGTATATAATATGGTTATTTACTGTTCAAAGAAATAACTAAATTCATAAAAGTATAGTTGTATATACAATGTGACAGTAAAATATGTGAAGAAGATATTAAACTGTTCATATCATCTTTTAAAATTTAATTCTTAAAGAGTATTAAATTTAGAATGTAGAGTGAGATATCTATCTCCATGTGCATCTAATGGGCTTTCAAATATACAAATGATTTTTAAGCTTGGATGATATTAAACATTATAAATTCAAAATATTTGGCAATTTCATGTAATCTGAAATCCTTTGAAAGCAGGAAAATATGCTAAGAAGAAATACAGATAGCATTTGTTTTAAAACATTTCTTAAATGCCATCTTTATTTTTTAGTTATTTCATGCTTGCCTTAGGGATACTTTTCTTTCCACTTAAGGAGAGAAATTTAGACTTCACAAAATAAT
>NW_007880230.1:0-560 GCF_000696425.1 Galeopterus variegatus
AATCATCCCAGCAACACTGCAGCCCGGAGACACGTGCTGAGTGCAGTGGGGTGCCAAGAACCTTGCCCATGCTGTCTAATGCAGTCCCTCAGCAACTGTGGAAACAAAGCATCACCACCCCATTTAAAAGGTGAGAAGACTGAGGATCAGAGGGGTGAAGTAACTTGCCAAGGTCTTGTGGCTGGTAAGAGACCAAGCTGGGAGTCAAACTGAGGTCTCCTGATGCCAGAGCGCTCTTTCTTGTATCATGCTGCTGTCCCAACAGGCAGCCTGAGTGATATCACCGTATAGTCACTTCATATATGAAGATCCAAATTAACCAAATGGATTTAAAAAATTAAATCTCACTTTAAAACAATCCTCAGACTCTAAGGCAAATATGTGAGGACCAGAGAGTCAATTTGAAGTTCCCGAAAATCTACTTGATTTTGGCAAAATTTGTATGATCCATACCTTCAAAAGGATGGTGATATGGATTGTGTCCCCCAAGTTTTAGGTTTTAGTAGCTTGATCCCCACTGTGACTGTTAAGAGGGTGGGAAATCCTATTATGGTAATTGA
>NW_007880231.1:0-560 GCF_000696425.1 Galeopterus variegatus
GGGTTGCAATCCCGTTGCTGGACACGGAAAAAGACAAAAGACAAAAAAAAAAAAAAAGAATCCATGTTTTTATACTGATAGAAAGAAGAAAAGAAAGTTCTTCCTTGTGATGCAATGCAACCTAATAAATATGGAAGGAGTGAATGACTGAAAAAAATAGATGCTAAAGCCAGTGGATAAAAGTTTGATGAAAACCAGGATGTGTGCATAGTCTTGCAGTATACCCCAACAAAATACTTAATATTGAAAATAAGAAAAAAAAAAAACAAAAATAGTCACTATACAATGGTGAAACCTGAACGATACTTAGATCATCTGAATGATCTAAACCAGTATCATCAATATTGGGACAAGCCTATATCAGGCACCTCCTGGGAAGATTCACTGAGAAGGACAAAATATCCCTTTGGTGGTATTCTTGCCAAAAACACCTTACCTGATTCTAATCAGGAAGACATGCAGAATAACCCCAAATTGTTCTATTGTTCTGTAAAATTACTGGTCTATTCTGTCAACAACAACAACAAAATTATATTTATATATACACACACACACACACA
>NW_007880232.1:0-560 GCF_000696425.1 Galeopterus variegatus
GGAATTGTGGCCCGAGACCATAGCCAGGAACTGGGTTCTCGCTGTTGCTGGGCACTGTCTCTGCTCCATCCCTACACTACCTTACTCCTGCCTCACAGCACGTCCCGGCGGCTGGGGCTGTCTGCACCTCTGCAGATACAGACCCAGATCAGCCAGAAGAGACACTGGAGCTGGGATTCACGCCCAGCACCCAGCCCCCAGGCTCAATCATCACCACGTACGGTGCCCACCTCCCAAGGTGACTGTCCTCCTGTCTCGTCCTTCTTCCCAGCATTTCCTTCTGTCCCCCTCACCGGGCCCTGGGCGGGCTCAGGTCCCCTCCATCCTCTGGCCATCCGTTGGGCCGCGGTCCTCTCTCTCCTTCCTGAGCTGCCGATTTCTCAGTGCTCTCCTCTGCTCCTCACTGACACAGTTTACCCTGTTGGATATTTCTCCTAAAATCCTTCTGTCCAAGAATACTAGGGGCCCATGTCCTCCATCCCCACAGCCTTCTCAGCTACCCCTCGGCAAAGCACTGGGTGCTACTGACCCCGCTCCCCAAACACCTTCTCCTGACTCGG
>NW_007880234.1:0-560 GCF_000696425.1 Galeopterus variegatus
ACCAATTTTTTGAGGCCTTGCTTCGGCGAGGCTACTTTACGATGTTTAAAGACAGACGCTGGATGGAGTTATTTAGCAAGAGAAGATGTAGATAGCGGGCTGGACGTTCTTTACTTTGTTAGCGTGATAACTTTGTTATAGTTATTACAGAGTGACTATTTTTCATTCACGATAACCTTTTCTGCTTTGTTTATAATCTCCCAAAACTGGGGAGAAGTTGTTCGTTTCAGTACGTTTGATTGATGCAAAGTATTACTTCAGTATGTAACCAATATAAAAGATAATTAAACGTTACTTTATTTATTTTTTACCGTAATAAATCTTTTAAGCCCGGTGTGTATGTCACACTTCGCGCACTGCAGTCAGGACTGGCCGCGTCTCAGGCGCTCAGTCAGTGCACGTGGCTAATGACTGAGTGCTGGACAGCGGCGCAGCCCTGTGTCACAGTTTATGGGCAGACCACAGTGTGTGGATCCTTTCTCCCTTCATGGAGGTTTGGTCCCCCCCAGATTTTGGCTGTCGGAACTCCTAGCGAACCTGTGCACGACTTTCTTTCCCTG
>NW_007880235.1:0-560 GCF_000696425.1 Galeopterus variegatus
GGAGCGCCGCCACGCTTCCCAAGCGGCGCACTATCCAGTGCGCCACCGGGCCGGCCCGGGACTGACACTTCTGGTCAGCAGGAACTAGCCTGGGTTGGGGTTCCCACAGCACCTGCCTGTTCTGAGACAGGTGGCTCAGGGTGTGGGGACCCCAAGGCTCTTAAGTCTCTCCCCGGGGTGGGGATCTGTCCAGGCCAGAGGTCCCACCTGACTGCCTTCTCTGGCATGGCTGGCTCAGAGTGAGGGGGCCTGAGGCTCCTAAGTCTCTCCTGAGGGTGGGGAACAGCCTGGGCTGGAAGTCCCACCCCATCTGCCTTATCCAGCATGGCTGGCTTGTGTTGTGGGTGCCCCGAGCCTCTTAAGTTTCTCTCAGCAGTGGGGACCAGCCTGGGCTGGAATCCTCCCTCACCTGCTCTCTTGGGCCCAGCAGGCTCAGGGCATGTAGGCCCAGATGCTCTAAAATCTCTCTCCACCATGGGGAACAACCTGAACTGGTGTACCACAGCACACAGTTCCTGCCTGTTCCAGCGCAGATCTCTGGTCTTCTGTGGTTGATCCTT
>NW_007880236.1:0-560 GCF_000696425.1 Galeopterus variegatus
TGAATTTTTTAGGTCTTCATTGATCAGAGAATATAAAATTGTTTTTGACTTTTAAAAAAAACTAGACATTGGCCCTAAACCAATAAACTATATTATCTCAGAATCTGTTAGCAAAGGATAACTAATATTTCCAGACAAGTACGTCATTCAGATGACACATTATTATATACATTTTTTTACACCAGAAATGACATGGCTTGAGAAATGACTTGCTGAGAAATCTGTGTTTACATTAAGGAGAGTGGGGGGAGGGATCCTTTGCAGAAATTGAAAAGATGTTAAGTGGTAAATACCAAAATGCCCAGCAAGCATATAAGCAGGCTCTTATCCTAGCATAAATATGTGCAGCTCAGCGTTTTAAAATTTACTTTTAGCTTTTCTAGCAGTTTTAGTTAACTCTTTCCCTACTGCTACTCCTTTTGTGAGAGTTCAGCCCTTAACCTGCCAATGTAAACTGAGGGAGCTGTCCTGCTCCTCCACAGCCCTTAACCTGCACCTGTGGACGGAGGGTGCTGTCCTGGTCCTCCTGATTCAGCAGCAGATGATCCCCTCACCCTAAC
>NW_007880237.1:0-560 GCF_000696425.1 Galeopterus variegatus
CACTGCTGCCAAACATGCACTGTGAGCAACCGTTTGTGATCCCTTAAATGTTCCAAGCATTCTCATGCTCTGAGACTTTATAAATAATATTGTTGGGTTGGTTTTTTTTGTTTGTTTGTTTGTTTGGGTTTTTTTGCCTTGCTCTTACCTTCCTTGTTTCCTTGACAAACTTCTATCATTCCTTCAAGACACAACTTATGTCACAATAATGACAGTTCACATTTATGGAGCCTTTCTAACGTGCTAGTGACTGTGCAAAGTGCTTTTCTGTGTGTATTATCTCACTTAATCCCTAAGTATTTGTGGGTACTATCATCATTCCCAGTTTACTGATGAGAAAATAGAGCACAGAGAGTTTAAGAAATCTTGCTCAAAATCACAAAATTGGTGCATAAGGGAGCCGCGATTCACATGGAGGTAGATCATGCCCTTATCCATTATGCTAAAGCACCCTGTGTACTCCTCAAGGGAAGAGACTTCTCTTAAAAATTTCTTTTCAAAAGGTTTTTTACATTTCTTTTATTTCAACCATGTATAGAGACTTTAATTTCTTTTCTTTT
>NW_007880238.1:0-560 GCF_000696425.1 Galeopterus variegatus
GGTCTGCCTCATGGAAATGCCAAAACATGTTGAAAAAGCGAAGAGAGAATTATTATTTTTTTCCTCTTTCTGGGGCTCAACAGCTCTTCAAGAATCTGAATCCAGAAGAGCTCATTTTTGAACACAAAAGACAGTTGTTTCAGCCAGTGACTAGAAGCCTTTGTAGGTCAGGTGGGTGTGAGCTGTCTGTTCTAATCCCACGTGCAGTCATGAATTAGCATTCCCCTTTCAGAAGTCATTAAGAGTTTGTTCCAGAACACCTAAATTTTATGAAATAATCTGGATTCTTATGAAAACCATTTGCATGTGTACACAAATATATACATATATATACACACACACTATGCACACACATAAATCACGTAATTAAAATTCAGTCTCCCGAGATTCTTTCTTCTTGATGTTATAGAGCATTATGTGCAGAAGGCCTAACTGGTGTGTATCAAAACACACAGCAAGAGAATCACCACTAACTCTGCTAAGCCTACTGTGCACCTAATACCCCTGAGGCATTGATGAGATGCTAAGAATCAAAGCCATAGCTCTCTGTAATAAAATAT
>NW_007880239.1:0-560 GCF_000696425.1 Galeopterus variegatus
ACAAGCATCTCTGTAAAACCCCAAATCTGTTGACCTTTATTAAGGTAAAAATATGGATAACATGTAATAATGAACAGAAATAACCTAAGCAACAAGGATATGTATAGTACCTAGAATACAAAACAAAAACTCAGTTTTTGTCCTGTATAGCATAAACACTAAAAACATACTCATTTTTCTGTTTTGTGGGGAGAGCTGTAAAAGTATTTTAAAATTACTCAAATAAAATTAAAGGGGGCCAAGGGCCTCAGCCACACCCCCTCTCCCGACATTCACATCCAGCCCAGTGACAACCACCAGGCGGTTGCTAGAAGAACCCTGGACTCCCCAGCCAGGGCAGTGTGGGGGCCAAGGGCCCCAGGCACACCCTCCTCAACATCTGCATCCAGCCCAGCCACAACCACCAGTCTGTCACTGGAAGTGCCTCAGGCTCCTAAGCTGGGGAGGTGGGGGGCTTAGGGCCTCAGTGACACCCCCAGACGTCTGCATCCAGCCCAGCAGTGACCACCAGGCCACTGCTGGAAGCACCCTGGGCTTCCAGGCCAAGACGATGGGGGGTG
>NW_007880240.1:0-560 GCF_000696425.1 Galeopterus variegatus
ATAGGACAAAAGCAAAAAGTCTGAGTAAGTCATAATAATGGTTTGTATGGGTTAAATTTGTAAAAGAAACTTTTAAAATTGGCTAAAATTAAAAGCAAATTATGTATTTTTCTAAAAATTAAACATTAATGTCAAAGGTATTCTGATGCAGGGTTAGAGTTTGCTCTCCTGCATTGGAACAACCAGATTTCCTTAAAGCACTTAACTGCTCTTAATAGAAAATTGTAAAAAGTCTCTTTATCTTTTAGGTAACTGGCCTGGGAAACCTATTTCATGTTTTATCATGATAATTTCTTGTGCTCTCTGCCTTTGTAATCCTTTGTAACTTTGGTTTTATTTTTATAATAATTTGTGATCCTATCAAATTGAATGTTTCAAACCTTTGTTTAACAAACTTCCCAAAACAAAATTCTAAAATTAAGTCTTTTTTGACTTAAACTAGCTTTGAGATGTTCTAAGAACCTTGGAACTTCTCCAAGGGTCTATACAAAGAAGATATCAAAACTAACTGAACTTGTCTAATAAACTGAATTAAGTGGGAAATATTGTCAAAACAAAAA
>NW_007880241.1:0-560 GCF_000696425.1 Galeopterus variegatus
TATTTAAATAAATATAATTAATTTGTGTTAGAATTAAAACCAATACTAAACTGAACATAAGGGTGACAAAATAGAATAAAACATAATATTCTTTGCATTAATTTGATTCTGTTGCTCACAACAAAATATTGTGTAATTTATAAAGAAAACAAAACTTATTGTTTATGTTTCAGAGACTAGGAAGTCCAGGGAACACATCTGGTGAGGCTCTTGGTGGTGGTGACAGTGACCCAGCGGTCTCACATGGCAGAAAATGGCAGAGCAGAGAGAGCGATAGTTCCTCATGCACTCTCCTTTTAAAGGTCTCAGAACCACACCCTGACCACCATTACTGATCTGTTCACTACTGCATGGTCCTGCAATCTAATCACCTCTTCAAGGCCCCACCTTTCAATTAGGATGACAGGATTGTCCACCCTCTCTACAGTCACAGTGGGCGCCAAGTTTCTAATACATAAAACTTAGGGTGCACAATTCAAGCTTCAATGAGTTTGAGGCAACATTCAACCCACTACATACTCTGATAAAATAGAAATTACTCAATTAACAAAACTGGGAGA
>NW_007880242.1:0-560 GCF_000696425.1 Galeopterus variegatus
AAACCTGATTATATTTTTATACATTTTTAAAAATTTTAAGTAACAAATGTAAATGTTACTAAAATTAGCAGAGTTTTATCTGAAGGGGAAGCCCATCATAATAACAGTAAAACCACCCACTGAGATTATAATCAAATTTCAAAATTAGTTGGTGGTTAACATGTAAATACAAGTACAACCATACCATTAGAATTTTAAATAAGTAATAAATTAATATAGCCACCAGAGAAGTGCTACTGTCATGGTTCTAACCTATAATAATACAGGCCCTGAAGCAGAATTAAGGTGTATGCAAGATGTATTTGAACATAGGTTCCCACACAAAGAAATAAATATATCTGACCTAGCAAGAAAGAGCACTGGAGAGTCATTTAAGAGAACAGGTCAAAGTGCTCACAGTTTGCCTATACTACAAACCAGGCAAGTTAATCTCCAGTAAATATTGTTTGAATGGATGAATCTAGTCCTTCGTTTCATCATTTATTAAAAAATGAGATTGGACTTAATGCCTTCTATAGTTGCTTACTTTCTATGATGTATTTTATCTGGGAAAATATAAA
>NW_007880243.1:0-560 GCF_000696425.1 Galeopterus variegatus
ATTGAACTTGCTAAAATTTTGTTAAACATTTTTGCCTCTACATTCACGATGGATACTGGCCCATAATTTTTTCTTAAGATGTCTTTGCCCAGTTTTGATATCAGACTACTACTGACCTTGCAGAAATAATTTTGGAGATTCTTTCTTCTTTAATTTTTAAAAAGAGTTTGTGTAGAATCAGTGTTATTTCTTCTTTAAATATTTGGTAGAAATTACCCAATAAGACCTCTGAGCCTGTAGTGTTCTTTGTGGGAAGATTTTTAACTGTAAATTCTATTTTTAAAATAAACATAGGGCTATTCAAGTTATTTTTCTTGAGTGAGCTTTGGTCATTTATATGTTTCATGGAATTCATCCATTTTATTTGAGTTGTTAATTCGTTGACATGAAGTTGTTCATTGTATTGCCCTGCTGTCCTTTTAATATCTGTAGGATCTGGCATGGGGTCACCTCTTTCAATCCTGACACTGGTAATCTGCATATTCTCTCTCTCTCAATCAGTCTGGCTAGAATCTTGTCAATTTTGTTGATTATTTCTGAAAAATAGCTTTTGTTTTTAT
>NW_007880244.1:0-560 GCF_000696425.1 Galeopterus variegatus
TTACTAACTCGGAATTTTTATTACATTCTACTGACAAAGAGAATTTGTTTGAGGTCCAGCCTGCTGCTTAGAGATGGCAAAATTTGCTTTAGGGCATCTTTTATGCTAATAGGACTCTGAATAAAAATGCTTCTTTGGATATTAAAATCACATAATATTACTGTTATAGAGGGCTGTATTATCTCATTGGCTTAAATGAATAAGGTGTGATTTCTTGTTACATCATGGCTCAATGTGGGACAGCGGGAGTTTCTGCTCCACGTAATCATATAGGGATCCAGGATTTTTCTATCATGTGTCATTTCTTGGGATTTGTCCTCCTCCTTAATAGACTGATAAAGATAAAAAGAGAAAGAACATGAAGTAGATTCAACTTTATCATCCCAATGGTGCTATAATTTGATGTCAAACATTCCATCAATTACTAGTGAGTTTAAACATTTAAAATTAATTCTACTAGACATTTGCAGTTCATGTTTTATAAATTGCTCACTTAGTATACTTTGTAATTTGTATTTAACTTTTCAAATGTGGAGTTCCTTTTTATTAATTTTTTTTTT
>NW_007880245.1:0-560 GCF_000696425.1 Galeopterus variegatus
ATTTTGGCTCCTTTAGGCATAGTCTCTCTGGCATCTTTATTTTTATTTTTACTGCTAATAATTACGTGCTTTGGAGATAGACAAACCTTCTTTAGAATCCAGGCATTGTTACTCCCATCAAGGGCAAAGTTGGGGTGAGGGGAGTTTCTTTTATCCTGTAAGTAGAAAAACCTTGGTTCTCGTGCCATAGTCCTACTCCCTCAGACTCTGGGATGGATATTTGCATGCGGGGACTTGTGGGGGAGTTGTCTCAGGAACCATACACAGAAGGGAGTGAAGAAAGCAGGACTGGGCAGGGGTACGAGCTGAACTGTGAAGCAGTTGTGACAAAGGCCTCAGCTGGTCCTCCTCGGAGCTCTGAAGCTAGCATGGCCTTCAGAGTTGTCCAGAGTTGAGGCAAGAGGGCCGAGATTTGGTAGCCCTGTGTTGACCAGCCATTGGATATTGACTGCCTGTGGGGAGGGGTATACCCTTGTCAAGGAAGCCCTCTTCAGCCAAGAGAAGCTCCTGGGAGGGATTTTGTTCACTTCTTCATGAGTGGCCAACACCTGGCATCTGGG
>NW_007880246.1:0-560 GCF_000696425.1 Galeopterus variegatus
GCTGATGCATGCTAAAGTCTGAGAACGGCTGGCTCCGGAGAAACAAACCACCATTGACATCACAACTGGGTTCACAACCTCTTCTCGGTTCACCTCTACTTCCATCACCATTATGACAGCATGTACCATTTTCACACCTAGTGGTCATATTCTCCTGTTCTACCAGGCCCTTCAGTCAAGCAGCTATTGAAAACTCTATTTTTATTAGAATATTCTCACCATGTTGTGCTCAGAAAATTTTTCACAGTCCAATATGTCCAAGATCCAGCATTCACAAATCAAAGATGAGGAGAACATCAACAGCACCTAAGTCCTACATACAAGTATAAAGGATAGGCTGAAATAGTCTAGCTTTAAATTTGCCCTAATTACAAGCTACTGATAAAAAATATCCTAAGAAAAATAAACAAGTCAAGATATCACCGGGCAGGATTAAGAATATATAAAGAAATGATAAGTGACACCCAATGATGATGACCATTTTTCAGAAGAATTAAAGGAAGAAATGAAGGGGAGGTGGGACAGACTCTGCTATTTCCCAAAGCAGGCCTTGGCTGGGG
>NW_007880247.1:0-560 GCF_000696425.1 Galeopterus variegatus
TCTTGCAGAATTATTATTTGTAACACCACAATGACTAGAGTACACCCAAACTCAGTCAAAGAGAGACTGAATAAATCCTGATGCATGCCAATAGTGAAGCACCAGACAGTGGTGGTTGTGATGGGGAAGTTCTCTTGATGGCTGGTCTTTCCGGCCATGCAGTTATATGTGAAGGAGGGAAAAGAGAAAAGAAAGACTCAGAACATCATGTGCAATTCGCTTTACTTTGCTAAGAACCATAGAGATTTGGTATATTGGTGTGCTTTGTTGTGCATGTGTTCGCCTATATTTTCATACTTATAAAATGAGAGAATAAAGCAAAACCTTTAAAAGTCAGTATCAATGAGGGGCAGAGGAGTCAGAATAAACATAGGTAATCTGTGTCTTTTTGTTTTTTCAGCTTAGAAATATATGCTTATTTTCTTGAATATATATAATACCAAAAATATATTTACATTTATTCGTTGAATATATATAATACCAAAATATATTTACATTAATTCATAAACAAAAAGATGGAGCTTTTAAAGAAAGATATGATCCTAACTTTATAGCAAATT
>NW_007880248.1:0-560 GCF_000696425.1 Galeopterus variegatus
TAAGTGAAAGAAGACAGAAGAAATAATACATTTTCTCACTCGTAAGCGAGAGTTTAAAAATAAATAAATAAATAAATAAGGAAAGAAAGATACAACAATCCAATAATTCCTTGAACTCTCAGAAGGAGAGAATGGAACTGAGGCCACCAGAGGTGGGAAAGGGGGATGGAGAAAGGGGGTTAGCAAGAAATTGGTAATTTGCCACAAAAAAAGATTACATTATGTAATGTTGAGCATAATAATTATCCCGATTTGAGCATCACCTAATGCACACAGGTATTGATTTTCAATGTTGTACCCCACAGATAAGTACAATTGTTCTGATAAAAAAAATTAAAAATTTAAAAAAACCCTGAGGACATATTGTCAATGATCATAGAATCACCCTATATAAGGGATGATTTATAATATTAAATTGTCGTTTGTTCATATGATAACTATTTATTGACTACCATTGACAGGCATTATTTTTTATGCTGTAGATTCAGTGCTTCCAAAGAAAAAGGTGTTGCATAGAAGGAAAAACAGGTTTTGTAATGCTTAAAGACTCTATACATTGG
>NW_007880249.1:0-560 GCF_000696425.1 Galeopterus variegatus
GAGAAATTGGATTTTTTTATTCCACACAATATGATTCTAGTTTGCTAAAATATAAAGACAAGCCCTGTGTATATATGCTTTTATATATTTGTGTGAATTACTGGAAAGATGTATAGTATGGCTTACCTCAGGGAGATGGGACAGAGGTGGGAAACAGGGAAGATAATTGTCTCTGCCTTTATAAATCTTTGCAAGTTATTGTTTGATTTGTTACAATTAGTGTCAATACATACACGCATAGACACACTTTGTAATTAAAAAAATACATAAGGGACTTTTGAAGAAAAGACGAGGGTGATGAAGACTAGGATGATAACTCAAGTCTGAAAGTTTAATTTAATTAAGTTGTTCACATAACATGAACCTTGCTGATGAAATATGGGCTTGGTAAAGTATTGGATGGCTGGAGGAAATGAGGGGTATTTCAGAGGATAGATCACCCTTGGGAAAAGTTGATCTAAATAGAATAAGCTGTGGGGTTTTGCATAGAGATGCTAATGAAATGAAGAAAAGGAGGCCCAGGAAGAGGAAGCCGCACATCACGGCTTTCACGATGGTTT
>NW_007880250.1:0-560 GCF_000696425.1 Galeopterus variegatus
ACGAAGGATTTTACTCTTCATTCAGTTTCTTGTTGATTTTTGTATCTGCCTTTTTCTTGACGATTTAGTGCTTAAAACATCAACCAGTGTTTATTTTCTCATGATTTTGCGCTTTGGCAGTGCCTGTCTCGGCTTCTGTTCTGTGTGGGTTTGGTTGAGACAACTCTGCTAGGGCTGGATGATGCACAAAGACTTCATTCTTATGTCTGACGTCTCAGGTAAGATGACTGTAATGGGGAAAGGTAGCTGGACCTCTCTCTCTTCCCTCGCAGTTTCTCATTCTCCAGGCATCCTTCTCTCCATGTGTCTCACCAGCAGGATAGTTGGGCTTCTTTATGTGGTGGCTGTTGTCCAAGAACAAAAATGGGTAAGCTGGCAGGCCACTGGAATTAGTAAAACATTACCCTACCATATTCTATTGCTCTGAGCCAGTCACAAAGATTGCCAAAATCCAAGAGGTTGGATAGGGTGACAGGGTGAGTTACAGTCAACATGGCCATGCTTATGTTAAGATAACTGTGAGGCCTAACGCTCACTCCAATCCCCCAATCAAGAAGCCA
>NW_007880251.1:0-560 GCF_000696425.1 Galeopterus variegatus
TTGAGCAATGCAGACTAGAGGAATATCAAGTACTTAGATCCTGAAGCCAGCCCTTCTGGGTTTAAATCTTGATTTTGCCACCTACTTACTCTATGCCCTGAAATAATTTGTGTAATCTCCCTCTGACTCAGTTTCAAATGCAAAATAGAAATAATATTATATCTAAAGTGAAAATAGAATATAGAATATCATAACCACCATTTAGATGTAAGCTATAAGTCTGAAAGAATAGTGGCCTGAATAATATTTTAATGGTAAATTATGCAAGACATATTAAATTGTATTTGTTAAACCCAGGGTGCATTTTAATTAATAGTCATAATTACGAACTGCATCAATGTAGACCTCTGTGGTATATGATGTACTGCATGTTCTAGGACAAACTGAGAAGAAAAATTATTATTAAATGTGTGGTCTACTCTCCATCATTTAAAAATTATATTTTGTACATTATGTAAGAATATTACTTTAGTTTTTTTCCAACTCAAAAAAAAAATATCATCTTAATTCAGGAGAAGCAGCTTGAACTTTCAGTATAGGCATGCATAGAAAGTACAAAA
>NW_007880252.1:0-560 GCF_000696425.1 Galeopterus variegatus
GGCCCTTAATTACTATTTTTTGATTAGATTTCCCAAGGTGGAGAATTAGGTTATCAACTTGTTTTTGTAAATTGACAGAAATTATAGTTGAATACATTTATGGGGTACAAAATGTTGTTATGATTTGTGAATACAGTGAGGAATAATTAAATTGGACTAATTAACATATATATCATCTCAAATACTTATCTTTTTTTGTGGTGAGAACATTTGAAATTTACTCTCTTAGCAATTTTGAAATCTACAATACACTATTATTATTACTAACTATGTTAACCACACTGTACGATAAATCTCAAAAAAAACACCGCAAAACACACAAAACTTATTCCTTCTGTTTAACTGCAGCTTTGTACCTGTTGACCATCATCTTCCTATTCCCCCTACACCCCAGCCTCTGACAACCAGCATTCTACTCTCTGCTTCTGTGAAATGGATTATTTTAGATTTCACATACAAATGAGAACATGTGGTATTGGTCTTTCTGTGCTTTTTTTATTTCACATAGCATAATGTTTTCCAATTCCATCCACGTGATTGCAAATGACAGATTTTTTTTT
>NW_007880253.1:0-560 GCF_000696425.1 Galeopterus variegatus
CGATCTAAGTAAACTCATCAGACCAAGCTCATCGATCTAAGTAAACTGATCAGAGCAAGCTAATCGATCAAACTAAACTCATCAGCCCGAACTCATCGATCTAAGTAAACTCATCAGACCGAGCTCATCGATCTAAGTAAACTCATCAGATCGAGCTCATCTATCTAAGTAAACTCATCAGACCAAGATCATTGATCTAAGTAAACACATCCGAGCAAGCTAAACGATCTAAGTAAACTCATCAGGCAAAGAACTTCGATCTAAGTAAACTCATCAGACCAAGCTACATCGATCTAAGTAAACTCATCAGTCCTAGCCCGTCGATCTAAGTAAACTCATCACACCAAGATCATCGATCTAAGTAAACTCATCAGACCAAGCACATTGATCTAAATAAACTCATCAGACCAAGCACATCGATCTAAGTAAACCCATCACACGGAGCTCATCGATCTAAGCAAACTCATCAGACCGAGGTCTTCGATTTAAGTATAATCAACAGACCAAGGTCATCGATCTAAGTAAACTCATCAGACCAAGCTCATTGTTCTCCGTAATCT
>NW_007880254.1:0-560 GCF_000696425.1 Galeopterus variegatus
CACATGCTCAACTGGTCTCTTCCTGGAGCATGTTCATTGGTCAAATTCTATCACATGCACTTAGGCATATTCAAGAATATTCTGTGCTCCCTAGCACCTCTAGTGGAAGGTCATTCAACTACCAGTATTATATAACCCTTGTCCACTGGGCGTGCCCACCACTGGGTTTGCATAAGCCAGCCCCTAGTGGTCTCATTTTCCCTGTGCTGGTGCTGAAAATAGGTCTAACTGGCAACAGTAGCTTTCCTCTAGGGGAGGACCCAGAGGAGGGGCCTGAGACCTCAGGGAGTAGCTTGAAACCCAGAGGTGTATCCTGAAACCCACACCCAGGGAAACTGAGCACCTCCTATATCAATAGGATTTACTTCTTTTATTAAATACATAGGAGGTGCAGAGAATTCTGTATCCTAGGCTAGGTTGTAGTCCTCTCATCCAAAAGCATAGAGCCAAGGGTGCTTTTGAAAAACATAAACTGCCTCCACAGATTTGTACTTTTCAGGAGAATGCAAAGAGTAGGGAAGTTTCAGAAGATAGCAGTAGTAGAAGGTAAATTTTGAGAT
>NW_007880255.1:0-560 GCF_000696425.1 Galeopterus variegatus
CCTGCCCCAGCTGCAGCCCGCGCTGCCTTAACCCCTTGTCGCCCGCTGCCCGCGGCAGGCTGAAAGAGGAGCTGGCTTTCATGGGCTGGCCGTGACAAGTTTAATTGAAAAAAGAAGTAGTCATTTTCCATGTTTCTATAGGAAGCATAGATCATTAAAATAAAATGATATACCAGTTGGGAGCCCAGGTTTTAAATGACCGGGAATAATAGGACACTTGGGCCCTGTAAAAATCATGACATTTGGAAAAGACTCCTTCAGATGCTAGAAGTGAAACCTTTTTTGAAGGAATGGGCTTCTGTCTTTTTTATGCTGGGTGACCGGCTCTTTCATTTTCCTGTTTATTGTCACTTGGGATTTGGAAGATATGTTGGTTATTGTCAAGGCCCTGGTTTTTGTTTTGGGTTGTGGGCTGGATGGTGTTTGTTTACGTTTTTGAAAAAAGGAGTAACTAAATAGCTAAATAGAAGTGGAATGTGCAGGCACAAAGATGGGATTGTGTCATAAACCAAGGAATATAATTAATCCAATTCTATGCACTAAAACAAAGAGAAAAAAAA
>NW_007880256.1:0-560 GCF_000696425.1 Galeopterus variegatus
GGGATCGCAAGCCTCGGTGTTGCTCCCGCGCCTCACTCAGCCAGTGAGCGGGAACCGGTCCGTATGTGGGATCCGAACCCTCGGGCGGGAGAGCGCCGCCGCGCTTCCCAAGCGGCGCACTATCCAGTGCGCCACCGGGCCGGCCCGGAAATGATTGCTTTTAGATGCTACATAATAAGGCACTTTAATTTCATTAGTCTCTGAATACATTACAAAGTGAATTATATATGAGAATGCTTCCCATGGATAGCTAGTCATTTATAGTATATGATTCTTGAAAACTTGTAGTCATTGAAAGTCTTTTTTCTGACCTTACCTTTAGTCATCTTCTAAATCTTGTGATTAATCTTATATTTATTTGGACCTGTGGCACTCTGGTCTTTGGTTGTTGGATCAATTTAGAGTTTGCAGACTTTGTGTATTGCCTTAACTATGCATACTTTAAAAAAATTTTTTGATTGGCACACTGTAATTATACATACTTATGGGGTACAATCTCATGTTTTGATACATATATATGTTGTATAATAATTGGGTTAGAGTAGTTAATGTATCAGTCA
>NW_007880257.1:0-560 GCF_000696425.1 Galeopterus variegatus
ACTGCATAAGTGACAGTGGCACCCGGGGGTCACTCTGGACCACACAGGCCATGTGATCATTCTGACTGACTCAGAATCTTTTCCATCCACCACAGATTGGGATGGGGAAGCTCAAGTTTAAGGTCAGAGTTTTATTCTATGAAGAAAGAGGAACACGAGGACACAGACATTGAATAAAACCTTCCAAAATTCACAATGTCCTGTTCATCACAAATTTGTCAGTATATGACCTAGATTTAATATTTCCACTCTTTTGTGTTTAGCAAATTGCCTGTGCAATAAAGTTAATTGGTAGTTTCAGAGTATCAGTGAGTGTGTATATAATGTCAGAAAGGCATTATTTTAAAACATAAGTGTTAAAAATTGCACTCACTTTAAAGAATCACACTTTAATATATCTGCTACAATACCATGTATTTGATAAAAGAAGAAAATAATGTATCTACTTTTCTGCAAAAACAGTTTTTCAATTCAGTAGAATATCTGATATTTTCCAGATGGGTTTGTTTGGGATAAATGAATATAAAACTTTAACTGGCTCATGTAGAAAGTGGGAATCT
>NW_007880258.1:0-560 GCF_000696425.1 Galeopterus variegatus
TGCCCTTGTGTTACTTAAAGTCTAATAGGGGAGAAAGACACGGATCAAACAATCCCACAAATATATTTGTAATTACAAACCATAAATACAATAATTAGGGACTTACAAAAGGGTATCAGGAAGAACCTACTGGGTCTGGGAGGTGAGGCTTAGGGATGTCTTGGAGGATTTTTGGAGGAAGTGATATTCTACGTGGTAGCTCAGGGTGAACAGGAGTGTATGGGCAAAGGTGGTAAGAAAAGGCATCCCAGGCAGAGAGAAGGTGTGTGCAAAGGTCCTGAGAGAGCAGTGGATATAACATATTTGAGGAACTGAAAGAAAGCCAGAATGACAAGTCTACTCTATCATAAGTGTAGGGCAGACACTTTGCCTTAACTCACCACATTAGAACAGAGACCAAGATACAGCTTCTAACAAGTTTTCACCGACAATTTGGGACTAATTTTAAAAAAGCAAAACAATAATTTACAATGACACAACAGACCCACGTATGTCCCCGGATTCCCTTAACTTCCTGGCTTTGTGTCTCTCTCAATCTGCTTCTCCAAGGCTGTACCCGA
>NW_007880259.1:0-560 GCF_000696425.1 Galeopterus variegatus
GGAACCACCCTTGAATTCCTTCTTTGTTTAATTTCACTTTTTTGTGCTCTATTATTCTTTTGATGTATTGCTAGATTTGATTTGTTAATACAATGTTGAGAATTTTGCATCTATGTTTATGGGAGATATTGGTCTATAATTTTAATGTCTTTGATTTTCGTATTGAGATTAAAGAAAAAATTTTTAAAGGTTACATTTTGAGTTGTGTATAGGAAAGCTATTAATTTTTCCATTTTACTCTATATCCAGCTACCTCCTTGAAACTTTGTTTTAATTCTAACAATTTTTAAATCTGTTTCTTGGATGTTCTAGATAGACAATTATAACTTCTGTTTAAAATAACACTTTGGCCTCTTGCTGATTCCCAAATGGATGCACTTTTTAGTTGCTCTCGCATTTGTTCATTATCTGGTACCTCTCAGATCCTTACAACAATTTTAGTAACTTATATATATATATATATATATATATGTTACTAAAATATATATATATATATATATTTTTTTTTTCCTTTTTGTCTCTTTTTTTGTGACCGGCAACGGGATCGCAACCCTCGGTGT
>NW_007880260.1:0-560 GCF_000696425.1 Galeopterus variegatus
ACATACTTTTCAAGCATGTTTGAATGCCGGTGGCAGTGTGATTTCGTGTTTTATTTCCCAAAACAAACTGTTTTGAGCTCTACCTATCTTCTAAATACCACATCTTCGGTTCAGTGAGTTATGCTGGATTCCATGTGGTGAAGCTTCTCTGACGCTTTTGATAGATTGTGAAACAGAAGACTCACAACTGTTTCCATCATAGGCTCCATTGTTTTTCCCCATGGAAGTTGCTAACCTGAATTCCTACAGGCTAGATGTGATAAGCACATTCTTCTGCCTGCTCCCTTACAGTTTAACTTGGTTTTAATAGCCCCACCTCCAGTGACTTTTTTTGGCAGGGATTTACAACACACTTTTCAAGCCTGTTTGAATGCCGTTTGCATTGTGTTTTCCATTCAAATTTCCGAAAACAAAGTGTTTGAGCTCTACCGCTCTTCTAACTACCACATCTTCGGTTCAGTGATTTATGCTGGATTCTATGTGGGGAAGATTCTCTGATGATTTTTCACAGAGATTTTAATACAGAAGTCTCACAAGTCATTTCCACCATTGGCTCCAAA
>NW_007880261.1:0-560 GCF_000696425.1 Galeopterus variegatus
CACCAGTCACACGCACTTTGCAGACTCTGTGAAGCACTGCGCTTAGGAGTGTGTGGCTCTTGTAGTTCACTCTCCTGTGACATGTGTTGAAAGAATGTGTTTAACAGAGCTAGATGCAGGAGCAGCCGGTTTTGTTTGTGTACATTTGCCACGTACATTTTTGTCCATCTTGCAGTGCCTCTCTTGTATTCAACGTTAAATCAGATTTTACTTTGTGATATAATCTGAAAATCCTTTTCTAAAAAAACAGATGAGGAGAACTCATTTATAATTACTTATAGGTCAGATATGTTAAGTCTGAGTTCTTTCTCAATTTTTTTTTCTCTCAGATTATTCTTAGCTCTTTCCTGCCTGTCTCATTTCTAATCCTGCATGTCCCTTTGCGTTTTCCTCATGTCTACTCTTTACTGGATTCTGCAGTTTTCTCATCATCTTTTATTTCTGCATTGTCATCTTCCTTTTTATATATTGTTGCTTTATAAAGTTTTTTTTTTTTTTTAAATATTGAAAGATACTTTGTTGCTAACAGTTTTCTGGCAGCATTTTTTCTGATGGGTATT
>NW_007880262.1:0-560 GCF_000696425.1 Galeopterus variegatus
AATGACTGAATGTTTCCCATACTGAGAAAATAATAGTTTTGTATTACGTTGATGTCTGCCTATGAATAAAATAGGCATGTTATCAAATTCATTGGAGGTGTCATGAGAATTGATACCTGAGACTAGCTGTGGGAACACATATAAATTAAAAAATCTGCAAGAGTTCACAACTAGATATTGCCTTCTGGCCACTATTGTTTGGGAATAATGCAATTTCAATATATAGAACCATCATATATTTTAGGACTGCAGAGAAGCTAGACAGATCCTCTATTGAAGCTAAAGAGGAATGCACTGCAAGTTGGTGCTCAGCCAAATTTGAATAATTATATAGAAAATGTTGATGATCTCAATTGGAGGAAAGAGATGGAAGTGTAAGATAGTGCACATTCAGCATATTACTCATCCCGTAGATATTTAATGATCCTGGGCTGTATTAATAAAATGCTGTGTAACATATGTGTCTTATTTTTTCCCCAAAGTGAAACCCTGAATTTTTAGAAATTTTAGCATGTTTCAGTGAGAGAAAGAGAAGCCGTCTCATTTGCAAAAATATGCAG
>NW_007880263.1:0-560 GCF_000696425.1 Galeopterus variegatus
GGAGCGCCGCCACGCTTCCCAAGCGGCGCACTATAGCAGTGCGCCACCGGGCCGGCCCAGTGGGAAGAGTTTTAAGACTGATTAGAATAGTGTACATTGTGAAGTGACAAACTCCACAGACCTCTGGGTGAATAATGTTCCTGTTAGTGACTGTCTTCATTGTCATCTGAAAGAATATGGAGATTTGGTAGAAATTTGGGAATTATCTTTCACCAATGTTAATTTCTACCTTTGGTGGCAGAAATAGAAATTGTAAGAGGAGAAATAAATGCCCAGACTCACTCCTCTTTCTCCTTCCTAACTCACTTCTATTTTCTCTTATCTCTCTTACCTACAGTGTGACAACCTGTTCTCAAGGATCCTTGCTTCCCTCTCCACTTTAATCTTTCTGCTTTCTTCTGTCAGATGCTCAGAGCAGGTTTTCCTTCTTACCCATTGGGAAATCTCCATCCCCTTATTTAAATTTCATCTCTTTTAAGAAACCTATGCTTACATTGGTCCAAATTCTAGCCTCAGATATCTTCTTCCCTTTGGTCCAAACTAAATCATCCAGAAGAAAA
>NW_007880264.1:0-560 GCF_000696425.1 Galeopterus variegatus
CTACTACATGCCATATACCTTACACACGTGATTTAATTTAATTTTCACAGTAGTCTTAGAAGTGGGCATTAATTCCTATTTGACAGGTGAAAGAACAGAAGTTCAGAGAGATTGTTACTTAGCAAAGGTAAGTAATCTAAAAAGAGGGGAAGGCCAGAGTGTGACTCAAGTCTTGAGATATTTAAGTGTCTTTAACCTTCTCCCAGGCTGCAAAATCACTTGATTAGATTTTGCCTTTTCAGGTTCTTCAACTTTTATACTTCAAGAAATTCTGCTTTCTGTTCATAGGCTTTCTCTTTTGTAAGAGATTTAAAACATATTAAATAGCCAAATAAGGTAATGGTTCTTTGTTTTTAATGTTAACATTTTTTAAATATAGCACTGATAGAACAAAAATATTGTAATGGTTTGTTTTAGTGGAAGAGGAAATTGTTTCACCAAATGCACAGACATCAACACCAGGATACAAGAAACATGGAAAAGCAAGGAAATATGATGCCACCAAAGGAACACAATTACATGCCAATGACAGACCTCAAAGAAAAGGAAATCAATGAACT
>NW_007880265.1:0-560 GCF_000696425.1 Galeopterus variegatus
TTCCAATAAGGGCATAAGCTGGAAGTGAGTAAGACCTGGATACTATAAATAACCAATAAGAATAATAGTAATAGTAATAATAGCTAGTATTTATTGAGTGCTTAGTATGTGTCAGGTACTGCTTCACTATTTAAGACATTTAATTATTGCAGTAACGCTATTAGGTAGTTGGCGTTACAGTTTGACTACTAAATGTTGGTTTGTCCAACTGCATGTTTAATGGAAAAAGACTGCTTTCCCCTTGACAAACAACAGTGATACAAGTTACTGGTCTTTCAGGCACACACCAGAATATTCAATCAGAAATTGACTGCAATGTGGCACTTATATAAAATCCTAAGTATGAATAAAGAGTTATGCATAAAGGTAGTTATTATTATATATGAGTGAAAAAGCAGTGGCAAATCATTCTTCTTTCACATAGAACTCTGGGGATGGGAAAGACATCCACTCCCCCCCATCGCCCACACACACATACTATACATACTTTTTCTTTTAAAGGGAGTTTTTGTCTGCTCAAGAATTTAGACAAGTAATTGGTTGAGTTCCCAGAGTTATGC
>NW_007880266.1:0-560 GCF_000696425.1 Galeopterus variegatus
GCAACAGAAACTACTTGGCTATTTTCAACAACAACAACAAAAAAATGTGATTTTTAAGAAGTTTACTGGGTAGTTTGAATAATCACCAGCAGAGCAGGACACACACTGGAATTATGGGAGGCTTCCCCCTGCCAAAGGCATGTGGAGAAACAATCCAGTTGGGCCACTCCTTGTGGCAGCACTAATGCCACTGGACACTGCTGCAGTGGTCACCACTAGTTGCCACCATCACCACCTCCAGCACTGGACAGGGAATGAATTGTGAACTCTCACTATGACTTTTTGTTAGTCTCGCATGATTAAAAGCCCCAGTCTAACCTAGTGAGTATCCGCCCCTGGGGCTTCATCAAATTTACACACTGCAGTTTATTCCCTAAGAAAAACGGGAGGGTCCCACTGGCCTCGACCATGCCCCCGCTCCTTCCACCTCTTCCCACCCTATTTCCTTCCCCTTTCCCTCTCCCCCTGCCCCTAACTGCTCTGCAACGTCTTAGAATGTAAAAAAATGATGATATTAATTAATTAATTAATTTTTTAAAAGAAGAAAAAGTAAAAAAAGA
>NW_007880267.1:0-560 GCF_000696425.1 Galeopterus variegatus
GGAAGCTAGTGGGTGACTGAGAAGGAGCCTAAAACCTGCCCCACTCTCCTTTCTATCCTGAAAGAGGACAGATAGGCTTGGGACCTAGACCTTCTTCCTAGGAGTGCCCAGATAGGTCCTGGAAAGCAATAGGACCCCAGATTTGAGTGACTTGTGCCTCATCGTAGTGAGGCAGGAACAGAAGAATAGAATGGTTGCACAGACAGAAGGTCAGTCTGGGCAGCCCTGCTGGAGGCAGGGGCATATTTTTCTGCAGGCCATGCTTGGCAGGGATGCAGATTGAGAGCCAAAGGACCCAGAAGTGTGGTCTGAATGAACTAATGACCAAGATCCAGGCAGGAGTGAAGGTTCCCAGCAGAGGGTGTTGGGGACTGATGACGGTGGCAGCCAGACCCCCTCATACCCCCACCAGCCAGAGGCACCACGTAAAGCTCCTTGGAAATGAGGCTGGACCCCACTAAAAATGAAGAGAGTGGGTCTTTTGCTGCCTGGTAGAATGAAGGCTTGTTATAGAAATTAAATTACGGGGCCGGCCCGGTGGTGCACTGCTACAGTGCGCC
>NW_007880268.1:0-560 GCF_000696425.1 Galeopterus variegatus
TTGAGAAACAAAAATATAGACTAAGATTTACCTGTTTAATTAGATGATTTCAAATTTTCTCGCATCCACTTGATATTTTGAACAGACTTCTAAATTCTCTTTCAGTCTCATTTATGTAATTTTTTCACAAAATTTTATGGTAAAATTTTATGCTATTTTCTTAAAAGAAAAAAAATCTCTCGATCTTCTTGAAAAGGCTTACATACTTTGCTTTACAATGTAAATTTGTTATCTTGCTTTCCTTAAGGCAGGGTGAGGCCTCACCAGTAAGTCTTTTTGAAAATAAATAAATAAATAAAAAACACAATCTAAACCTGACTGTCCTTTTTACAAGTAAGCTTTATTTACATAATAAACAAAACTTATAAGATCCTTGTTTGTTCTTGTTGTTTATGTCTGCATATATGCGTGCGTAAGCTGTATGTCATGTCTATATGTTCATGTCTGTTTAGGTAATTGTTTTATGTGCAAGGTACCTATTTGGCTTATAATTAATGCCTGCTCATTAAATAAATAAGTATATTTTTCAAGTTCACGTGACTTAAATTTTCTAAAGTTTT
>NW_007880269.1:0-560 GCF_000696425.1 Galeopterus variegatus
ATCACAGCTTTCTTGTGCTTAGGAACACTAGATAGCACTGTGTTTGGGAAGCATTTTAAATAATGAATTATCAACAAAAAGCACAAAAAATTATAAAAGAGCACTAAATAGACATCAAAGAAAACTCGTTTATAGTATAAGAGCTGAAACCAGAATGCAGAGAGCAGCTTTGTTTTACCTTAACTGGGAATTTAGGCTATCTAACAACGCAAAGTTTTGCAGCTCTGTGAGTAAGTGACCATGAAAGCACTCCAAGTATTGATTTTGGAGTTACAAATAAATTTTAGCGAGTCAGCAAATTTGCAAATACAGAATCAGCCAATAAGAAAGAGTGATTGTACTTAAATGTATGTTGAACACCTCTCAGCACTGGACAGATCATCTAGGCAACAAATTAACAGAGTAACCTTTACTCTTTCAGAGGGAGAGAAGAAATCTAGGGTTATCAGTGGTGGAAGGGGGAAGGGAGAGGGGGATGGGGAGAGATTGTACAAGGGGCATAAAGAATAAGTACAATTTGTAACTATATATATATTTGTAATTATATAGTTATATATAGT
>NW_007880270.1:0-560 GCF_000696425.1 Galeopterus variegatus
CCCCCCCCTCGATGCTCCCGGGGTGGGAGGTGGGGTGGTCTCGGGGAGTCTCCTACTGCTGCTGGAGGCTGCTGCTGCCAGTGCCCCCGGGATGCCCCAAGAGGCCACTGCAGCTGCTGCTGCTGCTGCTGCTACTGCTGAAGACTGAGCTCATGTCCTCTGCCGATGGCTCCCGGGATCTTTCCCAATTACCTAGTGTGGACTTACATGTGAGGGGTCTGTGACCCAGTACAATTAGTGTAGCAATTGCTGTAACCCAACAATTGACATAGTCATGTAGCAATATAACAGTGCATAATAAATTTTATTGAAATAAATATCAAAGCCACAAAGATACATTTTATCTGCAGGTAATCCAACTAGTTAATATGCCAATTAATTTTATGGCTTTACATAAGATCAGAAACTTTTTCTTTAAGTGGCTACAATTAGCAATTCTTAATAGAACCAGTAAAATTAAAAAGGGGAAAAAGTGATTTAGATCAGAGGTCAGCAAAAATTTTTTTTTAAAAAAGGCCCAGTGGTAAATGTTTTAGGCTTTCTGGGTCATGCAATCTGTC
>NW_007880271.1:0-560 GCF_000696425.1 Galeopterus variegatus
AAAGTGAGAGAACAATATCTTATAATACTGTAGTGAGCTTTTAACCTAAATAATCAATTAACTTCATCCTATGAGACATAAACCTGTTTTAAAGGGTTAACATGAGTGTTTGTTTATAAAGAACGTTTAAATAAAATATATCAAGTTGCTGACTTTAAAAGCGAATTCTAGAACCATTCATACAATGCCACCTCAGCAGAAAAGCCAGGCCCTGTATGTCAAAATGCTGACAGCATCTTCAAAAATACTTTTTCAGGGCCAGCCCGTGGCTCACTTGGGAGAGTGTGGTGCTGATAATACCAAGGCCATGGATTCGGATCCCTATATAGAGATGGCTGGTTAGCTCACTTGGGAGAGCGTGGTGCTGACAACACCAAGTCAAGGGTTAAGATCCCCTTACCAGTCATCTTAAAAAAAACAAAACAAAACATTTTTTGAAAGATAAAGATCAACACACACACACACACACACACACACATGCATACATACAAGACAGATCGTATAGAAATGTAAATCCCTGAGCTGCCACCTACCCAAAGCTGTAATGTTTTATTATTTTG
>NW_007880272.1:0-560 GCF_000696425.1 Galeopterus variegatus
ATCAGGAGATGCTCAGAGTGGTGCTTCTCAAACGTGATGTGCACAGGCATCCCTTGGGGATGGCGTAATGCACATTCTGACGCAGCAGGTCTGGGTGAGGTGCAGCTTCCCTATTTCTGTCAAGCTGTCCTCTGATGTTAAGGCTGTTGGTCCACTGAGCAGAGGTGGGGCACTCAGCATTCAGAGCAGCTTGCTAAGGAGCCCTGGGACGCAGGTGGGGAGGGCGGACTTGTGGGCTGCTGGGCTCTCTGACAGTGCACGCCGCAGGCTTCCCTCGCCCGGGGTCTCCCTCGTGAGGTCAGCTGTCGCTGTTTCCCACGGGTCGCTCACACCGCTGCGTGTCATGCCAGAACAAAGACAGTCAGTGCGTCTGCTGCCATTTGTTTGGGTGACATAAGGTCAGCAGCACTTCTGTGGGCTGGGTGGACGTGGGCAGAAAACCAACCCTCAGACTGGAACTGCGCCTATTTCTGTTTATACCGGGGCTGGGCAAAGCAGCTCGGATAAGCGGCGGAGGTGGGCAGGGGGTGGAAAAGCCCCCGCCACGCGCGCGGCAGCCG
>NW_007880273.1:0-560 GCF_000696425.1 Galeopterus variegatus
GCCAGCCATCATGGGAAATATTTTTGGTCTGGGAATTCAAATCGAATCAACTTACAGGGGGGAAAAAAAAGCCAACTTATAGGTCCTAGTGTGGCGCTACGGCAAATGTCAGAATCTTGCTCATAGCACCAATCGTAAAGCTACATGACTACGCCAGTTGTCGGGCTCTTTTACCTGCCCACAATCCTGCCGACTATGCCAATTGTAAAGCTAGGGCTGGGTCTTGAGCTCATAGACCCCTCAAGCCCATTGACCAGACTGAGGCACACACCCTTCATATGCTAGGCTGGGTCACCAGACTTCCCACATGCACGTCTATGAGCTAGGTGACTGGCAAACAGGTGCTTGGAAGCTGTAGGTTGGAAAGTATGACTGCGTGCAGCAGCAGCCACCCGAGGCACTCACCAGCCAAACCATGGCGCTGCACTTGCGCACTAACTCCAACCACACACACACACACAATTTGTTTACTGAACCACCCCCCAACTGGCCCTGAGGCGAGAGGGCCTGATTAAATTGTTCTATTTTCCCAACAATCCACCCCTTCAGGGTCTCTCGCT
>NW_007880274.1:0-560 GCF_000696425.1 Galeopterus variegatus
ACAGATCAAAACTATTCTAAAACAAATTGTGTGTGTACTGAACATGTTCAGACTTTTTTTTTCTTGTCATTCCTTAAATAATACAGTATAACAACTATTTACATAACACATCGTATTAGGTACTATGAGGAATCTAGAGATGATTTAAAGTATACAGGAGGGTGTGCATGTTGTATGCAAATACTATACTCTTTTATATCAGGGACTTGAGCATCCACTGATTTTGGTATCTGAGGGAGATCCTAGAACGAATCCCCAGCAGATAATGAGGGATGGCCGTATTAGTCCGTTTTGTGTTGCTATAACAGAATACCTGAGACTGGGTGATTTATAAGGAAAGAGGTTTATTTGGCTTACGATTCTGGGACAGCTGCATCTGGCACGAGCCTCAGGGTGTTTCTACTCTGGTGGAAAAGTGGCAGGCAGCCGGCAGGTATAAGCAGATCACATGGTGAGAGGAAGCAAAAGAGAGAGAGAGGAGGTGCCAGGGTCCTTTAAACAATTGGGTCTCGTGGGAACTAATAGAGCGAGAACTCACTCACTTCCCCCCCCCCCCAGGG
>NW_007880275.1:0-560 GCF_000696425.1 Galeopterus variegatus
CTTCCCAGCCTCAGAAACTCTAAGCAATAAATATTGTTTCTTTACAAATTACCCAGTTTCAGGTATTCTGTTACAAGTAACAGAAATGGACTAATACATGTATCAACATAAATTATTTTTGTTATTTTATTGTTTTATTTTTGAATCCTTACATCGCCTATTAGCCCTTTAATCTAATTAAGGTATTTTATGCTTATTGCCTCAAGGAAGCAATGAATGATCTGAGTACAGGCAAAAGAGAAATGGGGGCCAAATCTTGGCTTTTTTAATTTCAAAAGTCAAGACCTAGGAAAGGCAAAATTTATGGCAGAATGCATAATCAATAAGAAAATAAGTTCCCTAATCCGTACTATACCTCAACCAAAATGAATATTTTACAGGTTGTAGAAGAATAACTTATAAGGGGAAATAAAAAGACTTTGGACACAGTTGTGTCCCTAAGGAGAGCTCCATGTTCTGCATTAGCAGAAACTGTGGCAGACATTCCCAATTAGTTTTAGGAATCCAAGACATTTCCAGTTTAGTTTTTGATTCCTAAAACTAAACTGGGGATATCTGCC
>NW_007880276.1:0-560 GCF_000696425.1 Galeopterus variegatus
TATACACATTTCATCAGTTGAGAAAGAAACATCAATAACTAATGAATAAAAGTAAGCCTTTCTTTCTGGACCATTATAAATTGCCTGTGGATTTCAGTTTTCTGTCAGTTTTCTGGGTTTACAGACAATCCAGGAAACTCACTGACCGTGGAAAGATTCATATTTTAAAATATTGTCTAAGGTGTTCATGCTTCCTTCTTAGGACAAAAACTTCACAGAAGAGCAAAAGATTCGGTCCTGGATTTCTAATGGTATCTTTTTCTTTCTCCACATGTGCTCACTTCTCTTTTGAATTGTTTCAGGATTTGATACTCTGCCTTTACAAATACTCAATATTTACAAAAGTAGTTTGCATTCACACTTATATACAAATCTCTTTGAGAAGTAAGAATGTTTCTTATGAAGAGTGAGTGAACTCTAAGATAAATATTTACCTCTATCCACGTAATAGGAAAAAACAAAGCTATATCTTAGCTGCTTATATTGGCTACATTTACACCAAAACTAATTTCAACTCAGGTTTTCACTAATTCTTATACACAAATGTTTTTAATCATTAC
>NW_007880277.1:0-560 GCF_000696425.1 Galeopterus variegatus
GAGGCTCTTCTGAGAATTAAATGAGGTCACAACTTTGAAAAGCATAGAGCAAAGCAGGAAGGGAAGCACATGAGTCAGAACCCAGCAACTCCCTATCTGATCTGCCAACACAGAAAAAGAAGTGTTGCCGTCTCCTCCTCAGTTCAGATGATTCACAAAAGTGTGCTGCTGAAGGTAAAGGTTAAACCCCAAATCATAGATTGAGAAGAGACATTTGTGATGGCCTGGTCAAACCCCATCTCCCTCAGATAAGGAAACTGAGAAGCAGAGACAGAGGTTACTTTCCCAGCACAACCCTTGCTGGAGTTTTAGTTCTGAGTCTTCTTCCTCCATCGCACAGCCCATTCCAAAGTGGTGACAAATGTCCCAATGTCAAAAACGAATCAAAGCACAATTATGGCCAAAGAAAAAGGAAGGGAAGGCTCTCCACTCTGAGGTATACAACTGCTTTGTAGCTTTCAAGCACGTCGTCGAATTGGATCCTCCCAACAACTGCATGAGTTTTCAAACACCCTGTTTTACAAATAAACAGAGGCCCAGAAAGATCAGCCATTACCCCA
>NW_007880278.1:0-560 GCF_000696425.1 Galeopterus variegatus
ACTTCTTTTACATATTTTGTAAGGCAGGTCTAATTGTGATGAAATCTCTTAGCTTTGGTTTTCCTGGGAAAGTCTTGCTCACTTCCTCATTTTTGAAGAAGAGTCTTCCTGACTAGTGTTCTGGGTTGGTGTTTTTGTTTTGTTTTGTTTTTTCCTTCTTCTTTCTGCACTTTGAATATATCATTCTACTCCTTTTTTGCCTGCAAGGTTTTTGCAGAGAAATCCACTGATAGATTTACAGGGACTCCCTTGCATATGACAAGTTATTTTTTCTTCTTTTAAAAATTCTTTCTTCATAATTGATTTTTGACAATTTTATGCATAAGTGTACTTCAAAACGTTCTTAAAAAAGAAGAATACAAAGATAATATGAGTCTATGAACTTTTTGAGGTTCCCTCATATGGTGTCTCAGTGAAGAACTATTTATGTTGTCTTTTTGGAGTCATTTTGACTTTATGAATCTGGACGTCCATTTTCCTCCCCAGATTTGGGAATTTTGGGTCCATTATTTCTTTAAATAAGCTTTTTTTGCACCTTTCTGTTTTTCTTTCCTTCTGGA
>NW_007880279.1:0-560 GCF_000696425.1 Galeopterus variegatus
CCAAGTCAAGGGTTAAGATCCCCTTACCGGTCATCTTTAAAAAAAAAAAACAAAAAAAAACCAACAAAAAAAACACAAATGTCCCAAGAATCTCCCTTATGGCTCATCATAACCAGGAACACTCAAAAAAGAAAATTTTGGGAAATGCCATTCGGTCTAGCCCAGCTGACACATTACAAAGCCATTATGACACCACTGTCACTTGCTAATAGACTGCTGCTTAGCATGCCCAATCTTATGACTAGGTGGGTCAGACGACACCTGGATCATGATGGGAAACTTGGGACGCGTGGTCACCTTTTGCCCTGTGCTTAGGTCTTTACCAGTCTTTACCAAGGCTTGGTTGTGAACCAGAAACTGTCTCTCTAAAGGAGGATACTTTAAATCTTCAGACTTATCACATTATATTTTTATAGGCAATGTGTCTGACTATGGTCTTTCTGTTTTGTTCTATTTATCTATGTTCGTTCATATACCAAGACCCAATACATAATAACCATATGTATTAGCTGATAAAACTTTATAGCTTGTTTTGATATTTGGTAGGTCAATCTCTCACT
>NW_007880280.1:0-560 GCF_000696425.1 Galeopterus variegatus
ACTTTACATAAAAAAGAAGAAAATCTGAAAAGTAATGAGCTAAACAGCCAGTTTAGGGAGTTAGAAAAACACACAAAAGAGTAATCACAAAGAAAAGATAAGAAATAAAGCAATCAGTAGCAAGTATTAATACAAATGAAAAGACATAAAATTAAAGGGCTCAAGAGTCAAAAATTATTTGAAAAGAGTAAATTAAAAAGATAAAACATAGTTGAGAGTGATCAAGAAAAGAATAGTACAAATAAACAGTATTAGAAATGAGAAACGGAGGCTACTCAGAGAAACATTAGGAATGTTCATAATACGAACAACTTTACTTATGAAGATGGGTGAAACAAATTCCTCTAAAAACATAAAAAAATGAGCATGACTGAGGATGATCTAGATATCTAGTGGTCTCATAGTGTTAATTAAATTGAAACGGTATGTAAAATTCTCCCCTGCAAAACAAACAAACAGTTCCAGAAGGTTTAACAAATGAATTTTACCGGAGCATTAACAAGCAGATGATTCCAACCATATGCAAACCTATAAGAGAACAGACAAAGAGGGTACGCTCT
>NW_007880281.1:0-560 GCF_000696425.1 Galeopterus variegatus
CTAAAAGCTCTATCTCATCGTCACAGACTCAAGTGTAATTAGTGAAATCTCCCTCCTCCACTTCAAATTTCTTTAGGGAAATGAAGAGTTCATACTTGTAGCCCAAGTACTCAGGTTTTAACGTAGACAACTTTGTCCTGACACGAACCATGTCACAGCTGTCATACCTGATTATTTTTAGAGTTACTGCCCTACCCTTTGTATGGTATGGACTGCCAGTGTTCAAGGCAAACAGAAAGACTTCCCATTCTATTATGACTGCTCCAGAGCCATCCAACTCCCCCTATTCTTATTTCTAGCCAGTTTTTGGAAGGGATGAGGGGACATCCTGCCTGTCTATAGTAAGGAAGGCAGACCCATGGTTTGTTAGTACACCCAAGAGATTTATAGCCCCCCAAACTGAGCAAAGGCCCCTGCCTCCAGGAAGCCTAGGACCAGTATTTTTATGGGAAGTAACTGTTTCATAGTATTTTGGGGAGGAACCCTCATCTTTTGTGACATTCAAACACTGACCCTCAAGTAACCAGCCAATAAAATTGCCTGTATGCAAATGCTCACAG
>NW_007880282.1:0-560 GCF_000696425.1 Galeopterus variegatus
TTAAAAATTTAAGTTATTTATTTTGAGTAGGTAACACACATAGTACAAAACAGAGACACAAAGTATTACACTAAAATTTTTTGCTTCACTCCTCTGTTTCCCTTTTGAGTGTTCCCATCTTTAGAAAGCAGTTTCTTTTGTAAAATATCCCAAGGATATTATAACTAGCCAACTTTAAACATAAAAGAGTGTGATACAGAATGTAAAGAAATTTATTCTTAGCATATGCATTCATGCCTCAACACTAGCCACTACATCTTTAGTGTTCAAATTTTCTCTAATCAACCCATAGTAAGTTTACATGGAATATAAATATCTTTTAACGTGTATATTTTTGTGCAACAAGTATTTCAGATACTACTCCAAACTTTAATGTCCCATTCTTTCAAGTGATAGGACAAATCCTTACTAAACTTTTAGGATTGGGAAGTATGCTGATCTGCCTAGAATGAGATAATGATGAAGCTACATTTCTCAAGAGCAGCTGGTGAAGCTAAGGGACCAGGAACAAGCAGACTTGGCCCAGGGGAAACCTGCAGGGTCCCCTTGAGAAAGGCAGG
>NW_007880283.1:0-560 GCF_000696425.1 Galeopterus variegatus
GACTAAGATTTTGCTGGGGTTGCCAATTTGGTATGGCTACCTCAGTGCCTACTCAGTTGGAGGCTAGTGTCAGGCAAGTCCAAATTTGACTGCCAGGAATATGGCGGGGCGTTCACGCCACTCCCTCCGATGAGTCTCAGCTCCCGCGTTGCGCTCCCACATTGTGCTCCCGCAGCACTCCCACGTTGTGCTCCCGCAGCAGCCTCCACAGCCAGAGCTGCCCTGACCGCCTCTCACCGCCCCTGGCGCTCCTGGCTCCTGGTCCCGCCGCAGCCTGCTCAGACTCTCTCCGGCTCGCGGTTCCAGTGGCGCCCGGGGCCTGGGAGGCGACAGCCTCCTCCCCAGCAGATACCGCAGTCACCAGACCCCAAGTCCCTGCAGCGGGGCTGTGTGGCCTGGCCCGGTGCTGAGGGCAGCAGCTGCAAGGTCAGGCGCCGAGTGGCGGCCGCTCCGGGTGGCTTCTTCCCGGGGAAGATTTTGTAAATTTCACAAAATGGCATGCACTCCAAGCCTCAGTGCACGTATTATGAGAGTCCCCTTCAAGGTCTCAGCAATCCTTC
>NW_007880284.1:0-560 GCF_000696425.1 Galeopterus variegatus
ATGAGATGAAAATATGAAAAATTTAACAGAGAATGGATATTTATTAAAAAATCAAATGGGCCGACTAGAACTGAAAAAGCAATATATGAAATTAAGAGTTTGGGGAGTTGGTTTAACAGTATAATGGACACAGTAGAAACTAGGATTAGTAAGTTGGAAGAGAGGTCAATAGAAAATACACAAACTGAAGCACAAGGAGAAAAACTAATAGAAAAAATGTCTAACGTACACATAACTATAGTCCCAGAAGAAGAGAAGAGAGAGAGAATAGGGAATACTCAAAAGTATATCTAAAAATTTTCCAAATCTGGAGGACATTAATTATACATTTAAGAAACTCAGCAAATCGACTTTTGGCAAGGTGGCAGACTAGAGGTGCCCAAAGCACATTCTTCCCACAGAAGAAGATCAAAATGGGCCCCCCACCACCAACACTGCTGGAGCCATTGCCTGGTCTCAGAACCATTGCCCATTGCAGAGCATATCCCTGCAGAGCACTAGTCCTACAAGTGGCCTGTCACTGTAGCTGCAGATTCTGCAGACACAAGGGAGGTGGCTGC
>NW_007880285.1:0-560 GCF_000696425.1 Galeopterus variegatus
CATCTCTCTAACACTAATTTGAATTTTTCACGAGTTCTCTTCTTTTCCTTCCTCATCTCTGAGTATTTCTCTAGGACCTTACATTTTCATGATTTCTGGAGGTCTTTTTCCCCGTAGCTCTGAGTTTCATTTGTCTAGGGAGGACAAGGCTCTTAGGATAGGCAGGAGGCCGTCTCATTGGCAGCCAAGTCCACTCCTATCCTCCGATGGCAGGTCCTCAGAAGAAGACAAACTTCAGGTTTGGCGGTCCACGGGGCGGATATGCCCAGAGGAAGGCTGCTGTCCCCGAGCTGGTTGGAGTGGGCACCACTGAAGCTGCAGCGATGACCAGGCGTGGTTTTGTGGCAGGGCAGAGGTGCTGTCCCCTCAGCCATGGTGTCGGCAGCAGAGGTCGCAGCTCCCGAGGGCTCGACACGCTGCTCTTTCTCCTGCCTCAAAGCGCCCTCCATGGCCCACCACTGTTCTGCAGAACCATGGCTTTGTTTAAAGATTCTTTAAAAAAAAAAAAAAAGACTGAAGCCCAGGGACAAACATTAGATCAAGTTTCTATTTATATATAT
>NW_007880286.1:0-560 GCF_000696425.1 Galeopterus variegatus
GCAAAAATAATCTTCAAGAATGAATACGAAATAAACAAAAATTACTTGTGCCAGCAAACCTATACTCAGTGAAATTCTTTTCCTCCCTGAAGACCCAGGTTTATAATTATTGTTTCTTTTGCATCCTCTGAGAACCAAGATACAATGCATCACACATGCCAGGCAGTTAACAAATGCCTGCTGACTGAACTGCCATGTTAGCTCAAATATATTACAACTAGAACCACTAGAATATATTAGAAGAGCAGGAATTTTTCTGTTTTCTTTGCTGCTATATCTCTCACACATAAAACAGAGCCTGTCATATAATAGGTGTCCAGTAGATATTATAAAAGGAATTCATATTTTTATTATTTACAGAATTTTTAAAATATTAGATGCTACTATAACAGCTGGACATAATTATTTTTCCCTTTGCATCTCCAAAAGGACAATAAAAATCTTAATGTTGAGCATTCTAAAACTAGAAATACTGATTACTAATTAAACGCTCGTATGTATGGTTAACTTGAAATTAAAATTTTTTTTTTTCCTTTTTTGTCTTTTTTACTGACCGGTAA
>NW_007880287.1:0-560 GCF_000696425.1 Galeopterus variegatus
ATAATACGGTATTGTTAAATATGGGTACTAGGTTGTACAGCAGATCTCTAGAATGTACCTTGCGTAACTGAAACTTTATACCCATTGAGGAGCAACTCTGCACTTCTTGCTTCCCCAGACCTTGGCAAATACCATTCTATTATCTAGAATTATGACAATTTTTATCTTACCTAATATCAGTGAGTAGAAAAAAAACTTCAAACAGAAAAAACAGGGCATACAGTAGAGGTGAAGTTACTTTGTTTTCTGTGGAGCAGGGAGAAGGTTGTGGAATTGGTCAGTAAATAGCTGTTTCCAATTTAAACTACTGGGATGTCTCCCTATTTCCTTCATTTTGCATGGGCAGATGAAAGGGGGGGCAGACCAGGGAGATGTCCTTGTGCCTTGTACAGGTAGGATGACTGGCATCCCAGAGTGAGAAAATAGGAGGGAAGGGGGGTCACTGACATTCAGAAGACAAGCAGCACTTGTACAAAGAAAATACAGCTGGGAACGAAGGAGGGAGAGCAAAAAAAAAAGAAGTAAAAAAGCCTTGAATGAGAATGAACCCAATTCAGTGG
>NW_007880288.1:0-560 GCF_000696425.1 Galeopterus variegatus
TAATACTTTATAAGATGCTGAGGTTTGAATGAGTCAGTACATTCATCAGTAATAAACGCCCACTAAATATCAGGTATTCTTAGTTATACACTTGGAAAAGAAAGAGGGGCTGCCTTCTTTCTGTCTTTCAGGAATAATTATTAAGCATTGTGCTCCTGCCCCGAAGGAGCTTTAGTTTAGTGCACGCACCAGATATGTGTACAACTTATTATAAGGCAGATTGAAATAAATGCTGAGTAAGGATAATAGTATCATGGTTGTGGAGCCATAAGAGGAGAAAGGCTTAACTGGAGTAGAAGAATGCGGATGGTAACATGAAGGAGGTAGCATCTGAGCTGGACCTTGCTAGGATAAAAAGTAAGCAGAGAACTAAAGAAAGGTGTTTGGACTGTGGGAAAAACAAGGACCCAGGCAAGGGGAGGAGAGAGTGCATGACCCTTTAGAGGAAGGCAAGGATGCCTGTGACACTGATATAAACACATGGCAGTTGGAGATCCCCTCTGTCCTGCAGCAACCTAGCACCCTGTTTTTTATTTCCAGGCAGGTTAAAGAACTGCAAA
>NW_007880289.1:0-560 GCF_000696425.1 Galeopterus variegatus
CATCATGTAAGGCTACACTAGTCAAGACACCATGGTACTGGGAGAAAAAAAGACATATAGGACCGGCCTGCTGGCGCACTGCTACAGTGCGCCGCTTGGGAGCACAGCGGCGCTCCCACCGAGGGTTCGGATCCCACATACAGACCGGTTCCTGCTCACTGGCTGAGCGAGGTGCAGGCGCAACACCGAGGGTTGTGATCCCGTTGCTGGTTCCGGTCCGGTACGGGTGCGACACTGAGGGTTGCCATCCGTTGCTGGACACAAAAAAAGACAAAAAGGAAAAAAAAAAGATCAATGGAACAGAATACAGAACTCAGAAATATACCCACACAAATATAGTCGACAGTTTTTTTATAAGAGTACAAAGGCACTTTAATGAAGAAAAGAGTCTTCTCCACAAATGATTCTGGAATGATTGGATGTCCTGCAAAAAATGTGCCCAGACACACCATCACGACTTACACAAATATTGAGTCAAAATGGATCTAGACTTACCAATCTTCTAGAAGAAAATAGGAAAAATCTGAGTGCCTTTGAATTTGGTGATGAGTTTTTAGATA
>NW_007880290.1:0-560 GCF_000696425.1 Galeopterus variegatus
TGCTGTACATTAGATTTCTAGAACTTTTTTATTCAACATAACTGACATTTTGTACTCTTTATTAATGTTAATTCTTGGAACTAGCATTGCAATTGACTTATCAGATCCTTAATTTAGACTGTTAAATCTAATTTTTAGTTTTGTAAAAATATACATTGCCTAAATAGAATGGGTTCAATATAATAGTTGTGATTATTATAAAAAAAAGGGATGGTGAAAACAGATCATTTTTGTTACTGGACATGATCACATTTTTTGTTCAACATTTTCATATTAATTTTTTACTGTATGCATTGATGAAAAATTATTGAATAGCATCTTTAGATATAGGTTTGTGCTTTTATCTTTAATAATATATCTTCACTTGTATCTCACACTCTTCCAAAAATTCAAAATTCAATCTTTTTGGAATTTATTTTTCTCATATTCTTATCATATTTTCCTTTTTCCCTTAACTTCTGGTCCATTGACAATTTGATTTTCAAAAGAGAATTTTTCAGAAGATAAATCTTTTCTGCCGGCCTGGTGGCGCACTGCTACAGTGCGCCGCTTGGGAGAGC
>NW_007880291.1:0-560 GCF_000696425.1 Galeopterus variegatus
TTGAACATCTATTGCCTCTGACAGAGGGGAATTTGATTAGCTTTCTGGAGATTATAGAGGGAGAATATTTCAGAAGAGCCCAAGAGGTTGGAGCAGGGGATGGACGACTCCCTATAAATGCTGCAAGGTGTTTGAGGTCCCTGGTGGCCCAGAGCGGAGCTGACTTTCTGCTTGGGGAAGTGAGAAGAAGGAGTTTGGGGGGGGTCTCCCCCTCTTGATTATTTTTAATTGTGGTAAAACATATATAACAATTTCCATTTTAAGCATTTTAAAAAATACAATTGCACAGAATTAATTAGATTCACAATGCTGTGTACCACTACCTCTATCTGTTTCCCAAACTTTTTCATCACCCTAAACATAAACTCTGTACCCAGTAAGCAATGACTTATTATTCTTTCCCCCTCATTTCTGGTAACCTCTAATCTACTTCTGTCTCTGAAATTTTTTTTCTTTTTAATCTATTTTTTCATAACTTACCCATGATAATTGTATATATTTATGGAGAGCAAAGTGATACTTGGGTACATTTATACTGTGTGCGATGATCATATCAGGGC
>NW_007880292.1:0-560 GCF_000696425.1 Galeopterus variegatus
CAGTATCTGGCTCACATCACATGTTCAATAAACAGTCTGCTGCTATTCTTCTTAAAATATTTATAGAACAGGAATTGAATTAAATCCTATTCATCTTTGCGTTCAAAGTGGTTACTACAATGCTCTGCATTTTGAAACTCCATGAGCGATGAATGAATGAAGTGGAGTCTAGGTAGGCATCTCAGGCTCCCCTGTTGGGGTTGGAAGGGACAGCTGTGACGTTGTGGGGCGGCTTCTATGCATGCAGGGGGCTCTGGATTACGTGAGAGGGCTTCAGAGGCCTCAGCAGGAGACACAGCCGTGTCCCTAAACATGTCCTAAAGAGAATGAACACCGCAGGTGTCTAGAGGGGCCAGGTTCTCATTCGTTAAAGCTCTCCATCATCATCCAAGAAGGCAATCGGGTCTGTCCAAGGCTGCAGGTAAAGTGTGGGACTAACAGGTCCCTCGCACATTCCCGGGACCCGAGCGCGGTCAGGGAAGGCTCCTGGCGGGGGCGCAGCGCGGCGCGCACGGGGCCGGCTCCCTGGCCACGCCCACTTCCGGCCGCATCCCGCGCCT
>NW_007880293.1:0-560 GCF_000696425.1 Galeopterus variegatus
ATATTTATGTTTACAACTGGAATTAAACACAGCCTACTTTTATGCAGATTAACATAAATCCACACAATAAAATTCTATTTACCTCAGTTCTTATAACCTGATACACATCCAACTTTCAACCAAAGTGATAAGGCATGACAAAAGGAAGAAGAAAAACACACTGTGAAGAAGCAAAACAGTTAGAACCATACTGAGATATGACACAGATGGTGGAATTATCAGGTGGAATTTAAAGTAACAATAATTAAAATTTTAACAGCTCTAGTAGAAAAAGTAGCAACATGCAAGAACAGATGTGTAATGTAAGAAAGATTCGAAAGGAAGTTCCGTAACTAAAAAAATAAATAAATAAATAAATAATAATAATAATAATAACCATTGAAATAGAAATGAAGTATGAGAGCTTTGATGGGTTCAGGCTGCATTTATATTAGTAGATAGAACACAGCCAAGGAAAGAATTAGTTAGCGTAAAGATAGGTCAACAGAAAATTTCTAAAATGGAATGAAAAGAAAAAAAAAAGAACGAAAAAGATGGAACAGAATGTTCAAGAACTGTGG
>NW_007880294.1:0-560 GCF_000696425.1 Galeopterus variegatus
TATATGCATGTACTGAAACAACAAACTACACCCCATAACCTGTACAATGAAAAAAATAAATTAAAAAAAAAAAGAAAACTGACTTCCCAATCTACTAAATCCGAATGATATCAGTTTCCACAGCTCAGCATTCGAGCCCTTTCCAAGCCAGCTCCAATCTAATTTCATAAACTCAGTTTTAGTCAATCCCTGATCCACCTGAACATGTCCAGTAGCATAAACAGTTCATCATTCCCAGAACAAAGTGTCAGCTCAAGGACAAGTGCAAGCTCTCTGCTTGTGCTCCTATCTTTCCTCTCAATGGCTACTCATGTTTTAAGGCCCAGCTTCATGTTACCTCCTCTGGCAAGATTCCCCTGGCTCTTCGGACAGAGTCTCTTGGTCCCTGCTCTCTGTTCCCTCTGGGATAGGAGGTGCTCAGTTTCCATCGGCTCTGATTACAAGACACTGCCTCTGGGTTTTAATCTATTCCCCAAGGTCTCAGGCCCTCCTCTAGGCCCTCACCTACAGGAAAGTTACTGTTGCTAGTTAGACCTATTTTCAGCACCAACACTGGGAAA
>NW_007880295.1:0-560 GCF_000696425.1 Galeopterus variegatus
ATTATTCATATAAGATAAATGAGTGAAGGATACAAAGAGAGAAAGCACAGAAGTTTTAGTTCGCGGCTAGGCCACCAGAGGTGGGAGAGAGGGAGATGGGAAAGGGGGAGAGGGAAGGGGGTTAGGAAGAAATTGGTAAAGGGCCACTAAAATGTTTACATTGTGTAATGATAAAATAACTTTTTTAAAAAAAAAAGGGAATGCATTTTTTTTTTTTTTGTCTTTTGTCTTTTTCCGTGTCCGGCAACGGATCGCAACCCTCAGTCTTGCTCCTGCACCTCGCTCAGCCAGTGAGCAGGAACCGGTCTGTATGTGGGATCCGAACCCTCGGGCAGGAGCGCCGCTGCGCTTCCCAAGCAGCGCACTTATCCAGTGCGCCACCGGGCCAACCCAGGGAATGCATTTTAATAGGCATCCTCTGGCATTCTGATGCTGGTAGACTAAGGACCACAGTTTGAGAAATGCCTAGTTAAGACCTACCTCCCAGTAAAGGGCAAAACCCAGATGGATAATCTCTTATGCATTTTGATAGAGATGTAACTGTTACTGAAGGTTTACTA
>NW_007880296.1:0-560 GCF_000696425.1 Galeopterus variegatus
AAAGCAAAACAGTATTTCGTTCCCCCCCAATGTAAAGTCCAGTTTTAGTCTTGGGTGTCACTGTGGTTTTAGCCCAAATCTCCCATGTACACTCGCTGTCATGTATATCATTGCTGACGCTGAACATAACTAATCCCGAGCAAGCCTCTTGATCCCGAATCAAGAAACATCCAGTCACCTTTACTACACTGTTCTAGAATCATGGACTAGGACAATGCAGAAAGATTTTCAACAAGCATTCAAGTAAAAAGAGGTTTCTTTTAGCCTTCCTTCAACCAGAGAACTCCATTATTCAGAACCTCCGCTATTCTCACTCTACAGTTTATCAAGATATTTCTGTACTAAGTCAGTCAGTGTTTATACCATAAAAGTAAAAGAGAGTTGTTAAGGGTTGAGCTATGTCCTTCCCAAAAGATATTGCAGTCTTAACGCATCAGACCTGTGAATGTGACCTTGTGTAAAAATAAGGTCTTTGCAGATGATCAAGTTAAGATAAGGTCGTTGGGGTAGGCCTTAATCCAATATGACTGGCGTCCTTAAAAAAGGGAATTTTTTTTTTT
>NW_007880297.1:0-560 GCF_000696425.1 Galeopterus variegatus
TTGCAACAATCTCTGTCTCCTGGTCTTTGTGAGATGAGCCATCCCAACAAGTAAGATTTGCAATTTCGGGCCAGTCTTACATTTTGGTGTGTTAGCCGGGAATCGACTCTCTCCAGGACCAGAGACTAGAGAACAGAGGTTTGCTTGAGCAGGTACCACCATTGTCTGTTTGTCTGTGTCTGTCTTTGTTGTCTGCTGTAAGTTGTCTGCTGTAATCTGGTTTTGGTTTTTCGGAGGCTCCAAGACAGAGTCACCGGTCTGTGGTTGTCCATAGAGGCGGGTAGACGTACCGGTACGCCAAGGCCACAGGAATCCTGGAGGAGGCTTCTGATTCCTATTTTGGAGACGAATGGGTTCGGCTCCATGGGAGACCTCTAGGAAGGAGACCCCTCCCTAGTTCTCTGATAATCAGGTTGTGGTGCCCATGGCAGGGGCACACCAGTGTTTTGGTTTTTGTTTGTCTGGTTGCATGTGTGTTGGGACTGATGACCTTTTGGGGTGACATGGGGCAGACTGTCTCAACCCCTTTAAATCTGACTCTGAAATACTGGACTGACATG
>NW_007880298.1:0-560 GCF_000696425.1 Galeopterus variegatus
GCATAGTATATAAAAAAGCATCCACCACAATGCAAAGAATAGTGTTTATAATTTATTTTTTGGGGGGGGTGCTGGTAATTAATAGGGGTCGAACCCTGGACTCTGGTTTGTTTATAATTTTAATATGTTAAAATAATTAGGATTTTGAATTTATGTTCTTGAGACATATCAGAAAGGTCATGAGAAGTCCCAATAGTTATTTATTTAGTGAATATTAACTGAATGCCTATTATGAGCAAGATACAGGATTAAATATTGTGGAAACACAAAAAGTCCTACTCCTTTTCTTCCCTTTCACTCTCAGCAAATACTCACTACAACCTCATCCACATTCACACCTATCCTCATCCTCTCCCTCCTATCAGAGTAGGAGGAGGCTCTTGTGATAAATTATAAATGGCCACTAATTCTCTGAAGCAACTCTCATCAGATCTAGTTTCTTCCCTGCTGACCTGGCCTAACCTTGTGACTTGCTCTGCCCAATATTATACGGCAGAATTGCTGCTGTGCAAGTTCTGAGCCTAGGTTCAAAAGGCCTTGCAGTCTCTGCTCTCGATCTC
>NW_007880299.1:0-560 GCF_000696425.1 Galeopterus variegatus
TCTTTGAAGTGTATTCATCAAGGAATATAGAACTCCTAACTCCCAGTCTCTGTGGTAGAAACCTGACTTCTGTGGCAACTTGCTCCAAGTTGCAAAGTGACCTTTATCATAAAAATTTGAGAATTTTATTTTTCCTTTGGATAAAGCCAATTAACAAACACAAATCACCTACGACTTACCCCTGACTTCCTCCAGTACTTTCTCACTTGCTCACCCAAGGACTTAAAAACCCTCTCATCCTATATTACAACAAAGTGGAGTTCATACTGAGTTCAGCCTTCTCTCCCCTATTGAAATAGCCTTGAATAAAGTCTTTCTTGCCTGTTGAAATTTTTGTCCAGTGAATTTTTTGCTTTGGCATCCCTGAACTGACATACCAAGTGAGTAGGAACCACAGATAAGTGAGCTCAGATTAGGTAAGTGAACTGGACCCATATTAGCAAAATTGCCTAGCCAACCTGTAGATTTATAAGCAAAATAAGCAGTTTTTGTTCTAAGTCACTAAATTTTGGGGTGGTTTGTTGTGCAGTAGTAACTAACTGATACAGAAATATGTGAGG
>NW_007880300.1:0-560 GCF_000696425.1 Galeopterus variegatus
TCACCCCCACAATGTAGAATATGCTTTCTTTCCAAGTGCCTATAGAACATACACCAAGGTAGACCATATCCTGAGCCATAAAACAAATCTCAACAATCTTAAAAGAACTGCAAACATACAGTATGTTCTCAGGCCACAATGGAATCAAACTAGAAATCAATAACAGAAAGATAACAGGAAAATCTCCAAGCACTTGGAAACTAAAGACACTTCTAAATAATCCATAGGTCAAAAAAAAGAAGTCTCAAGAGAAATAAAAAAGTACATTGAACTGAATGAAAATAAATATAAACATATCAAAACTTGTGGGACTCAGCTAAAGAAGTGCTAAGAAAAATTTATAGCACTAAATACATCCATTAGAAAAGAAGAAGAGTCTCATGTCAATGATATGATCTCCCACCTCAAGAACCAAAGCAAATGGAAGGAAGGACGTAATAAAGATAAGAAGAGAAATCAATGAAGTTGAAACAGAAAAGCAATATAGAATAACAGCAAAACAAAGAGCTGGTTCTTTTAAATGACCAATAAAACTGACAAACTTCTTGTAAACTGACAAA
>NW_007880301.1:0-560 GCF_000696425.1 Galeopterus variegatus
CAGAGAGAAACGAGCATCATAGCTGAGAGGAGAGAGCCTTTCTGTTTGGTTCACTTTGGCACCATATTTTTGAAGCTGATAGCCAGAGAGGAAATAACCAGTTTCATAAAAGCACTGTTTGAGGTAAAATATTTTCTTTATATATGTCCATGATTTGACTTGTTATATTTTGTGTGAAACTATTTCAATGAAAAGAAATACAAGCAAATAAAAAGGCAATATATGAATGGCAAAGTTTTTAGATCTTGTATATAGAAAGATGGAAAGGAACCAAAAACTTGTTTGTTATTCAGGAGAGACTGTGCAGCTTTGCCAGACTGAAAGGAGATAGTTTCAATGGAGAAAGAGAAAGAAAACAAAAAAACTGTCAGATGTGTGAAATGGGTTGTTTCTTTTTAACCAACAATAAAGAAGCATGTGACCACGGTAGCCTTGAATGTTTGGTCAGAGGTGTGCAGAGATCTACCTAGATGAGTTTAGCAATAGGATCCTACTCGATGGTAATAGCATTATGGGGAGAATATTTGGAGCAAATGGGCATAAAAGTATTTAAAGCTGTG
>NW_007880302.1:0-560 GCF_000696425.1 Galeopterus variegatus
AAATGCTTCTAGTGAATATTATTTTTATTTATTGACTCGCCTTTAGTCCTTCTTAATCTTGCTCCCGTGTTTTATTCCCAGACAAGTACATATCTTTATGCAATTTGTTTTTTTAATTCAATATTATTTTGGTGATCTCTCTATTTAATCTAGCTAAATCCAGTTCATTCACTGTACACTGCCATACTGTACACAAATGTGTAAATAATTTCACACTTAACTTCCTATCCTGCTACTTTTGCACATCTGCTTTTTTCCCACATTTTGTTCCTATATTCAGTACTGCCATGTACATCCTAGGACCTGCCTCCTTGTGAATATGCTCAAGGGTGTCCAGGATTTTTCCTAAGAATGGTCTAGTTTGTACATTTTCAACTTTATTAGAAATTGCCCAAATGCTCACTATAATTAAAACTTATATTTACTTTCACCAACAGTTTGTCAGAGTTAACTTACCTCCATGAACTTACTCCAATAAAATACCATAGACTTTAAATTAGAGGGGTATAAAATGCTTTCTTGGTATTTTAACTTGTATTTGATTATTGGTGAGAATGAGC
>NW_007880303.1:0-560 GCF_000696425.1 Galeopterus variegatus
GGCCTCAGAGCAGCCCACAGTGATCTTATGCCTCACCCAACTGTGGAGCCTCTGCGGAGGGCCTGAGGCTGAGAATGCCGACTCCCTAAATACTGTATGCACACAGTTATTTAAACAAATATATCAAATGGGGAAAAGTCTGTAGAGAGACTCCGAAATGTCAACCATAGTTCTCTCTGGATGGGAGGATTTGGGCTGATCTGAATGAAATGTCAACCATAGTTCTGTCTGGATGGGAGGATTTGGGATGATCTGAATTTCTTCTTGATTATCTGTATGTTTCAATTTTTATACATTCATCATAACATTCCTTCTGTAGGTTTGGTTAATACTAGCAATAGTGAGAACAAGGTGCTAAATCCCTGAAAGGGGAGTGGGTAGGAGGGAAAGTTCCAGAGCTCCTAAGAGGAACAAATGACTTGAGCCTGAGAGAATCAGTGACAGCAGGGAACAAGTCACACTCGTCTCTCCTCTGCCAGCCACAATTCCTAGAATTCAGAGAAGCTGGGGGGTGGGGGTGGGGGTGGAGGGAACAATCCAGTGACAAAAGACAGAAAACA
>NW_007880304.1:0-560 GCF_000696425.1 Galeopterus variegatus
ACTCAGCCAGTGTGGTCAGTGCTTCCGTGGATATTTGTTTTCATGTTTCCAATCTCAGGTTACAGATATGACATCCAGATGACCCAGTCACCATCCTTCCTTCCTGCATCTCTCGGACACACTGTTAGCAATAGAATCCAGGGAGAGATCTGAAGGTCTTGATCTCCAGGACATCCAGATTACACAGTGGGGTCCCATCAAGATTCAGTGTAGGTGGATCTGGAACAAATTTTACTGTCAACATCAGCAGCCTGGACTCTGAGATTTCTCAACTTTTTTATTACTATTATCAGCATATTCATTATTACAACTCATAAACTTTCTTTATGCTCTTTTCCCAACATATCACTCCCTCCTATATCTAGTAGCCTTAGGTTTGTTCTTTCATGAAAGTTCAATGTATTTTTGTGGTACTCTCTCTCTCTTGCTTTCTTTCTTTCTTTCTTTCATTCACTGTTCTTTTTCTTTCTTTTTTTCCTTCTTTGCACCCAGTTATGATTTAGAATATGTGGTATTTCTGTTTCCTTCTCTGTCTTATTTCATGTAACATAATTTTCTGC
>NW_007880305.1:0-560 GCF_000696425.1 Galeopterus variegatus
TTTATTATGTTAGTGAAATTGCTAACAGCAAAATTAAGATTTTACCTGAAAGCCTCAGAAACGAAACTAATAAAAATTTTAAATGATCATTTTTAGATTTGACAGATGGGTGGCATGTGAATACACTGGACAGCTAAAATATATCCCAACCCAAGGTAGTTAAAATTATATTCAGTCTCTGGTTTAGCAATGCAATTTTGAAATTCTATTTCCAATTAGCCCCAGGGAAACATGTTAAATACTTATAAAACAATGGAAAATGTCACATTCTCCAGTAAAACAAAATATGCAAATCCTCCAAAGTTACAACAAGACAATACATAGCAGGTTTCAGGCAATGCATCTTGATGCATGCCTAATGTTTTTGTAAAACCTGAAAGAGAAACTTGGAAATGAAGCATCAAGACAAGTTGCCACCTCAGAGATATTTATACCACACGCCTCAAAAAGTAAGGCCAATAATGGGTAAATCTGAGGTCTTATAAATCTATGAGTAAACGCCAAACTATTATTGACACAACCAATTTGTATATATTTTCTCCTTATAATAATAAAAGAAT
>NW_007880306.1:0-560 GCF_000696425.1 Galeopterus variegatus
GCCCCAGGGCCTTTGCACTGCTCCTCGCCCCCTGGCCTGTATGGATCCTCCCCTGAGTACATGCAAGACTTGCTTCCACACCACCTTCACAGTGCTTGGCTCAAATGTCACCGTCTCCCTCTCCGCTTGCCCTGCTTTAGATTCTAGACTACTTATTCCCACCTACAACACTTCATGTTATTTATTTATTTATTTTTTCCTTTTTGTCTTTTTTCGTGACCGGCAACGGGATCGCAACCCTTGGTGTCGCGCCCACACCACGCTCAACCAGTGAGCGGATCGGTCTCTATATGGGATCCAAACCCTCGGCGGGAGCGCCGGCGTGCTCCCAAGCGCCGCACTCTACGGAGTGCGCCACCGGGCCGGCCCAATACTTCATGTTCTAACACACTTCAAAATCGAGTTTGCTTCCTAGGTTTCAGAGGTGGGACAGTCTACTGGAGACTCTCTACCTCCCATTTTCCTTTTTAGCTTGAAAACCAAATCTATTTCTTTCTCACCTGTACTTTAATATTGTCCAAATGGATGAACTATTTTTTAAAGTATTCCACATGGAACAA
>NW_007880307.1:0-560 GCF_000696425.1 Galeopterus variegatus
TTTTCCTATCAGTTTATCATAGAAAGTTCATTACCCCAGCTTAAAATGCTCCTATGGCTTCCCTATGCTCTGAGGAAACAAAACACATATAAACTATAGATGTCGTGTACACATGTAAATCTTGCACACGGTCTAGACAATGCTGCATGGTCTGGCTTCTGAGACATTCTCCATCTTGTTGCTGTACTCCAGCCACGCTAGTTGAATTTTGTTTTCTTGAAAATATGCTCCTTCCCACCCAAGGTCCTTGCACGTGCTTTTACCTCTATATTGCCCTATTTACACTCCACTGTCAATTTTACTTAAGTCTCATTTTAAGAATTTTTCTCACGGAAACTTGTGTCGATCTCTCAACCTGAGGCAGTTCCTTTCCTGCATCCTTACATATTACTAGTGTGGACATGATCTTTGTCCTATACTTAAAAATAATCATAACGTTTACCCTGAGATAGCTGTAAGCTATCTCAATTTGAAATTTAAAAAGAATCTATCTTGATTTGTCCAGGTAAGTAATTTGGTTGATATTTATCTTTACTACTAGATTATAAGCTCCATTAGAA
>NW_007880308.1:0-560 GCF_000696425.1 Galeopterus variegatus
ATATTATCTCAGTCACCGCTACTCACCTCTATCATTCCAGCACAAAAACAGCTAGAGATACAAGTAAACAAATGAAGGTGGCTGTGTTCCGGTGATACTGTAGTTCTTATTAGACACTAAAACCTGAATTCTATAGAATTTCCACGTGTTACAGAATGTTATTCTTTGGCTTGTTTCCAACCATTTAAAATATAAAATCCAGCCTCCTGTCCCTTTCCCAGAGATTCTGATTCCATGGTTCTGGGACGAAGCACAGAAATTTATATTTTCAGAAAGTATCGCAGGTAGTTCTTGATTTACAGAAGTTTGGGAAACACCCATATAGAATGTAATAAGCCTTCGATGATTTTTCCAAAGATGACTGTTTTTTCCCCTTTCTCTGGTAAATGTCAATCAGTGCAGTTTCCCCCTCTGCCTGTGAGACACCCTTGTTTTCCCTGTCCTGGCCCCCGGGGCTGTCCCTCCAGGGAAAATGGGCCATGAATAAGGACAGTCTCTTACAGACGATGCAGCATCTCCTTTGATATAGCCTAATTCTTGATGATCCCCGGGCAGTGGGA
>NW_007880309.1:0-560 GCF_000696425.1 Galeopterus variegatus
CTAATTTATTAGGCCTGGCTATTGAAAAATGAAAGCTGGAATGAAATAATATAATGCTTCTGAGCATCACATTTGGAAAAGGTAAAATGCTTCCCTCACTCTACCATCTCACTTGTCATTATCATCACCAGGCTATTATGGCAGGGGAGGGGCAGTTGTCAAGGTTTGGAAGCATTCACTGGCTTACTGATTCATCAGCAGCTTTGGAGCTTCATTCATATCCTCAAGGCCTGGCTGCTGTAGTTTTTGAATTCATGTAGGAAGGTCAGTGAGAAGTGATTCCACTCAGAGCAAACTTCCTGACTTGAAGCTCAGGAAATGGATCCTACTCAGGTGGGTTGAATGATGAAACATGATCCCCATATTGTGAATATTCAAAGTCATACGTGGTTCTGTACCTGCCCCTGGGCCACTTGCTTGGTTATGCGCATCCATTCTCTGATTCCCTGAACAGTTCCATGCACCGTGCCATCAGGTGTTCCTTCACATGTTTCCGTAAAGCCCTTTCATGCATAGTTGTCAGCATAGTCAACTATGCTGGGTGATCATGCACTAATGAT
>NW_007880310.1:0-560 GCF_000696425.1 Galeopterus variegatus
CAGGCACCTCACTTCCCTCTCGCCAACACTGCCTCGTCAGTCGGCGTCCTCATTAAAACTTGATATTTGGTTCATCGTAATTATTTTTCATTAATGGTGATTTTTAAAAGATTTCATTAAAATATTATTTATTTTGATTGCTGAGTTTTTTGGTGCCCCCTTAAATTTTGCACCCAAGATGGGTGAGTGACTCACTGACCTAACCTGGCCCCAGCCCATGTAAGACAGGAGGCTTGGGAATTGAGCAGGACAGAGCCTCAGGGGTGGCTCTCTCAGCTCAGGAGTTTCCCCGTCGCCCTGAAGGCAGTGCGGAGTGACCGAGGATGGTGAAAAGCAGAGAAGTGATGCCAGTGAATGTGTGTTAGAAAACCCACCAGCAGCAGGGTGGGCGGTGCTGCACAGGAGGCACTGGGATGGAAGCAGAATCCCAGGTGAAGCGACGATGGCCCAAGTCAAGGCCGGGTAGTGGGTTCAAGAGAATGACCTGGTCAGGAGCAGCCTACGCTGCAGAATCTCCCAGCACCCCAGCACCCAGCCTCCCTAGGTTCCCTTTAGCAAAG
>NW_007880311.1:0-560 GCF_000696425.1 Galeopterus variegatus
CTGGGACAATGCTGCTACACCAGCTGGGATCAGAACCTAGCTCAGCAGCTCACCAGCTGTGTGATCATTGCAGTTCCCTCCTCTCCCAAGACTTCTCTTTCCATGTCTTTACAGTGGGCATGATGTGCACAGCTGTCTCATCGAGAGGCAGCCAGGACTGAGTGTGGTGGGGTGAGACTGTCAAAGGGCTTGGCTCCCTGTGGGGCACACAGCATAAGTCCAGGACCTGTCAGCTGCTGCCATTGGTTATGACACCAAAGGAGGGAAGGGAGGTAGAGGCTTCCAGCTGGGGCCTGTTCTCCAGGGCCTCGCTATTCCCAGTGTGGCCCACGGGACAGCAGCAAGGGCTTCCCCAGGAGCTTGTAAAATGCCATGTCTCTGGACCTGCCCTGGCCCTGCCGACTTGAAATCTGCATTCTCCCTGCAGCTGAGGAGCGCTGAGCTTGGCAGCCAGTGGCATGATAGAGTCCCAGGGAGCTTTTTACTTATTTATTTATTTATGTATTTATTTATTTATTAAAAGATGACTGGTAAGGGGATCTTAACCCTTGACTTGGTGT
>NW_007880312.1:0-560 GCF_000696425.1 Galeopterus variegatus
ACAGATAGAAGACATCCTTTTGAAGTAGCATGTGATTTTGGCATGTTATGGAAACAACGAGGGTTCCTCACTTCTAGTGAGACCCCCATCAAAAATGGACTCGTTTCTGCCATGCTGCTTCGATCCCTGATTGTCATTATTAAGATTGAAGCTCATACCTGTGAACTGAACCTGAATATCAAGGGAATGCACTAGCAGATTTTTATGCCAAATCAACTAGTGCTGAAACTGTTAGGATATACAATCTGAATGAACTTCATAAGATTGATCCAAATCAACTTCATTGTCATGACCTATATAATATACTGTGCAATGTACCTTATTTGGAAAAACAAAATTGGCATCTAAAAAGATGTAAACTCAATGTTAATCATGAACTCACAGAGGGCCTGGATGGCTGCCTGTCCTTCCTGAGTCTTTAAAGCTTCCATTGTTAAAAGCTCTGCACTCCACAACTTATCATGGAGCCACTCATCAACTCAAAATGATCTGAATTATGAAAAAAATATTTGTGGGATGACTTCCAAAATTGCTAAAATGGTTTATAGTCAATGTTTGGT
>NW_007880313.1:0-560 GCF_000696425.1 Galeopterus variegatus
AGAAAGAAAAGTGAACATCTGTGAACACGGTGTGGAAGCTGGCAATCAGCAATCCGTTGGTATTATAAGTGGCACTGATGTTTTCGAATTAGAACAAACGAGATAAAGAAGTTTGAGGCAAGTCAGCAAGCAGAGGCACTGCCATAAAGAACTAAGTCTGTTGTCAAATCACAAGGCCCCACCATGACCGTGGTGGAAAGCAATTCTTTCCACAGCCAGACTGCCCTCTGAGTGGTCCATGTAATGCTTTCTTTTTTTTCTCCTTTTTTTGTCGTTTTTACTGACCAGTAACGGGATCACAACCCTCGGTGTCGCACCCATACCGGGGACCGGCAACGGGATCGCAGCCCTCGGTGTGGCGCCCACACCGTGCTCAGCCAGTGAGCGGGAACCGGTCTCCACATGGGATCCGAACCCTCAGCGGGAGCGCCGCTGCACTCTCAAGTGGTGCACTCTCCAGTGCGCCACCGGGCCGGCCCTATGGAATGCTTTCTGAAGAGTCACACATATCTCATAGCAAAGTTAATGGAAACTCTCTGTAAATCAAACAGAAGGAAAAA
>NW_007880314.1:0-560 GCF_000696425.1 Galeopterus variegatus
TAGAATTTCAAAGTTTAATGTAGAATTTCTAAGAATTAAGGAAAAACCTTCCTTCTGACAAGAAAGAATTTACAGACACTTTAATATGATTTATTAAAATGCAGATGTTGTGAGAAATGATTGCGTTTTCATGATTTTCTTATCAGTGCAGATTTTATTATATTTATTCATTGCAGAACATTTTTCTAATGCCTTATTGACTCTCTGTTTGTCCCTGTGTCTTATTCAATAGCAAATTATCATAGAGCAATGCTAAATATAACTTCGGTTAAACTAAAATTTGTAGGATAAATACACAGAGGCATTATGCATACTGATAATTACAGAATTCAGTCAATTGTTCTTCTAGGTAGATAAGCCACTGCTGAAGTTTTGACCTATACCATGCAACCATGCTTTTCTGCAGTTAACATAGATACTGTAAACTGAACATGTCAGTGAGGTGTTTTAACGTGTTCAGCATTCCTAGATTCCAGGTAGTACATTTGTATGCCAAGTTGAACACTGGTAGACTGTCAAAGAAAAGTTCAAAATTAAGGGTGAGATGATCATATTTGCAA
>NW_007880315.1:0-560 GCF_000696425.1 Galeopterus variegatus
GTACAGAGTTTCAGTTCTGCAGGATGAAAAGAGTTCCATAGATAGATAGTGGTGATGGGTGAACAATAATATGAATGTACTTCATTGAAATGTACACTAAAAAATGGTTAAGATGATAAATTTCGTTATGTGTATTTTACCACAATTTTTAATAGTATAAACTTAAAAAAACATTTCATACCAATAAATTAAATTTTTAATAAAGAAACAAGCATAATAAGTTAATAGCCTTAAGTTATAAATCTATAGCCACATTTTTATTTTGCTAATGTATATTATCTCTCAATATTAACATACACAAAATGCTATAATATTGTATATGTCTCTTAAAGTAAAGGTGTAATTTCTTTGTATGATAGAAAATATCTAAAATATAACATCCTATATACACAAAGCTTACGTTCTGAGAAACTGAGAAATGTATAGGAATGATTACCAAAGAATGTACATGGAATTATAAGAATGTAATGAAAATAACTTCCTATCAAAGGCTACAGCTTCATTTCATGTTAACATTTCCTTTCATTTGGAGGATTCAAAGTGTTTCACAAAAATCTCAG
>NW_007880316.1:0-560 GCF_000696425.1 Galeopterus variegatus
TCCCATTGTATTAGTCCATATCTGTTGCTTATAACAAAATACCTGAAGCTAGATAACAAAATACCTGAAGCTAGATAATTTGTAAAGAAACAATAATTATTTCTTACAGTTTCAGAGGCTGGAAAGACCAAAGTCCTGGCAACATATCTGCTGAGGGCCTTTTCCTGGTGGTGACTTTATAGCAAAGCAGGGTGTCACATGGTGAATATGGCAGAAGCAGAGAGAGAGAGAGAGCTTCTCATGTACTATCCTTTTAAAGCCCTCAGAACCATGCCCCTGATCACCATTAAATCATCAATAGATTAATCCACTCACTAGGGCATGGTCTTCACGATCTAGCCACCTCTTCAAGGGCCCATTTATCAATTAGAATAATAGGATTTCCCATCCTTTTAACGTGGTCACAGTGAGGATTAAGTCTCAATGAGCTTTGGGGGGATATCTAATTCACAGCATGTGGAATGGCCCTGGCTCCCCAAAACAAATGTACTTTTCACGTACAAATACATTCATTTCACAAGATATGGATTTACTTTCCCACCACGAAATGCTTTTGCCAA
>NW_007880317.1:0-560 GCF_000696425.1 Galeopterus variegatus
GGTACAGGAGGCCAAAAGTCTGAAATAAAAATGCCATTGGGGCATGCTTTATCTGAAAGCTCTAGGGGAGAATCCGTCCTTGCCTCTTCCAGCTTCTGGTGGCTCATGGCTTTCTTTGGTTTGTGGCAGTATGACTCCAATCTCTGTCTGCCTCTGTGTTCATCTGACTTTCTTCCACATATGTGCACCTCTCTGTGTCCCCTCCTTTTCTTAAAAGGATAAGGACACCAGTCATTGGATTTAGGGCCTGCTCGAAACCAGGATAATTTCATCTTAAAATCCTTAATTACATCTGCAAAGATACTATTTCCAAACAGGGTCATGTTCTGAGGTTCTGGGTAGAGATGGATTTTAAGCAGACACTATTTAACCCACTATTCCTAGGATTAAAATGTTTGCCCAATGAAAATTTGTTTTTGCTTTTAGAAATTGCAGGAACTACCAATTTGAAACTGTTTTAACCTAAAATTTCTGCTTGGATTTTTTTTTTAAAGGCCCACAGAGGACAAACCCATGTGAGAGGGGTTGTTAAGAACCATCAGATCCTTTTTTTCCTCTTC
>NW_007880318.1:0-560 GCF_000696425.1 Galeopterus variegatus
ACATGGATGAGCTTGGAGAAAACTATGATAAGTGAAATAAGCCAGGCACAGAGGAAAAATAATATATGTTTTCAATCATAAATGAAAGCTAAGAGAAAAAGAAGGAAGGAAAGAAAGACCAGAATGGTGTTTGGACTTGCAGAGGGAGAGAGCATACCTAGGGTTGCTGGGGGTGGAGGGTGTATGGGGAGGGACGTCAGGGAGTAATTGGGTGAGGGACATGGGGAAGGATTGCAATTTATGGTACGGGGTATGCCAGTAGTATTGATCTGACCTTTACATCTCGGGTACAGGTGGTGACAGTCAGCTTTGTACTTGTTAACATACAAAATTAGTGAAAAATGAATAAAAAAAAAGTAGAGACCATTGTCCAGTTCACATTGCTTCTATTTACCCACATTTTTCTAGACTTCAAAATTTTTCATAGCCTTGCATATGCCCGGGGCCCATCACGAGAAGGAAGACATGAAGAAACATTATGTCTTTACTATTCATTTGGACTCATTTGAAAGACACCATTCAGCCCATATTATTTAAAACTCTTTATGTCCTGTCTGCCC
>NW_007880319.1:0-560 GCF_000696425.1 Galeopterus variegatus
TTTCATTCTTGATGGATATTTTCTCTGGGTATAGAATTCTAGGTTAGCAGTTATTTACTTTCGGCACTTAGAAGATACCTTCCCATAGTCTTCTGGAGTCCATCTTTCCATTAAGAGGTCCTTTAAAGATAATCCACCTCGGGCCGGCCCAGAGGCACACTGGAGAGTGCGCCACTTGGGAGCGCGGTGGAGCTCCCGCCGAGGGTTCGGATCCCATGTGGAGACCGGTTCCTGCTCACTGGCGGAGCGCGTTGCGATCCCGTTACCGGTCAGTAAAAAAAAGACAAAAAGGAAAAAAAAAAAAAAGATAATCCACCTTTTCCTTCCAGATGCTTTTAAAGGTTTTATCCATGTTTTTGTTTTTCTCCAGTTTTACTACGTAGCTTTAAATCTTTCACTGATTTTGGAAAGTCTGAACAATTTTCTCTTGAAAGTTTGCTCCATTCTCTTTTTTCTGGGATTCTAGTTACATGTATGTTTGATTTTCTAATTGTATCCCTTTTTCTATTGAACCCTGAATGTGTTTTCCATCCCCTTTGTCTCTTTATAATTCATTCTGA
>NW_007880320.1:0-560 GCF_000696425.1 Galeopterus variegatus
CAATTTTATGATTTAACTACAGTGATCTATGCCAATCCATTGAATCAAATATGCCATAAGATCAAACTGCAGTTACCCTAGGACACACATTGTGTCTTCATATAGTTATGTTTTATGTTTGAGTATAGAAATTGACTTTTTGTATTTAATATTACTTTCAGACTTAGCCTATTGGCCTTATGAAAATAATTCTATCTCTACCTTTTGAAACTGTTTTAATCACATTGGGTTGAATTAGATGGAATGAAGTAGATGAGTTAATTGATTATTTAAAACTAAATTGATCTGATTAAATTAGATCTCTTAGTGTAATACTAAGTTTTGAATAAACAAATAGAAGAAATGATTTATAACACTAAGTTTTGAATAAACAAATAGAAGAAATGATTTTTCTTTATGAATTTGAGAATATTATCTAAAAACATTTTTGTTGAGTTTCTATTCAATCACACCATAAAACTAAAAAAGAGAAAAATAAATGAACCATAAACATTTAGAACAACCCAATTTTATAATTTTTTTCTGTTATAATTGTTGCAGCTTCCTAGTTTTCAAACAAT
>NW_007880321.1:0-560 GCF_000696425.1 Galeopterus variegatus
GTTCCCGCTCACTGGCTGAGCGCAGTGCGGGCGCAACACCGAGGGTTGAGATCCCGTTACCGGTCAGTAAAAAAGAGACAAAAAGGAAAAAAAAAAAAAAGAGAGAGAGATACAAAAAGCAAAAGTTGCATTGAAAAGCAGCAAGGTGGCAGACAGGTGGTTGGAGCAGATGAGCCAGGGAGAGACTGGCAGGAGTTTGGGGCATGGAACTGGCCCTGGCTGGCTATGTTGGTAGCTCCTAAGGAAGAGGGCATGTAAAGGAGCTAGAATTTTTTTTTTTTTTGGCAGCAGGCTGGTAACAGGGATCAAACCCTAGACGTAGGAGTCGGGATTTTATCCGAAGTGGGATGAGAAGGCCGTGGAAGTTTTTGTTTAATTATGGCAAAATACACAACATGTTTAATTTACTACTTTTAAGTGTATAATCCAGTGGCATTAAGAACATCCATAATGCTGTGCAATCAACACCACTATCTACTTCCAGGTCTTTTTCATCACACTAGAGGAATACCCCATATCTCATTGCACCTCTCCCCAGCCCTTGATAACCATTGATCTAC
>NW_007880322.1:0-560 GCF_000696425.1 Galeopterus variegatus
AAGCAAAATAAATTATTCATGTAGAAGCAATAGGCTATATAATACAGCCTAGATGCATAATACACTATACCGTCTAGGTTTGTATAAGTACACTTTATGATGTTTGCAGTTATAAAATCACCTAATGACACGTTTCTCAGAATGTAGCCCCATCATTATGCAACACATAACTGTAGTTGAAACCATACAGTTTTTTGCCTTTTTAGATTGCCTTTTTCACTTAGTAATATGCATGCAATTTTCCTCCATGTCTTTTTATGGCTTGATAGCTCATTTCTATTTAGCAGCGAATAATATTCCATTATCTAGATATACCACAGTTCATTTATCCATTCACCTACTGAAAAACATCTTAGTTGCTTCCAAATTTTGGCACTTATGAATAAAGCTTCTATCAGCATTCATATGCAGGGTTTTGTGTGAACATAAGTTTTTAATTCCTTTGGATAGATTAAAAGAGAGCAATTGCTTATTGTATGGTATGAGTATGTTCAGTTTTGTAAGAAATTGCCAGTGTCTTTTAATGTGGCTGTCCCATTTATTATTCCCACTAGTAATGA
>NW_007880323.1:0-560 GCF_000696425.1 Galeopterus variegatus
AATTCTGTCACCTGCTACAACATGAATAAGCCTTGAGGCCTATGCTAAGTGAAATCAGCTAGTCACAAAAAGACCAATACTATGTGATTCCACTTATATGCATATCTAAAGTAGTCAAATTCATAGAAACAGAAACTACAATGGTAGTTACCTGGGTCTGAGGTGAGGAGAAAATAGAGAGTTGTTTAAATGGTATAGAGTTTCAGGTATGCAAGATATAAAGTTCTGGACAAAAGTTTTACAGAAATATGAATATACTTTACTGAATTGTGCACTTAAAAATAGTTAAGATGGTAACTTTTGTTATATCTTTCATATTAATTAAAAGTAAATACTGGGGCCGGCCTGTGTTTCACTTGGGAGAACATGGTGCTGATAACACCAAGGCCATGGCTTCAGATCCCTATATAGGGATGGCCGGTTCGCTCACTGGCTGAGCGTGGTGCTGACAACACCAAGCCAAGGGTTAAGATCCCCTTACCGGTCATCTTTAAAAAAAATAAAAAGAAAGAATAAATAAATAAAAAATAAAAGTAAATGCCATCCTGGGCCGGCCCGGG
>NW_007880324.1:0-560 GCF_000696425.1 Galeopterus variegatus
GAGGCTGTCCCCTTTTGTGCTCTGTGTGAGACAGTGTGTTTAGAGTTTCTCCATCATTTGAAGAAAATAGAGTCCTTACCCATTTCCACCAAGGCATGGAGTTGAGAGTATCAATGCCTGGATTGCAGGGACATCATTTAGAACAAGGGGAATGACCGGGAAACTAGAAATCAAAAGACCTGGGTTCAAGACCAAAGTCCAAAGTTTATAAACTTCATTTATTCATTTATTCATTCATTATATATTGATCCTACTCTGTGGCAGGCATTGCCAGTAACTGGTAACACAGTAGTGAATAAGAGTGACTAAGTACCAGACTTCATGGACCTTAGTTCTAGCGGGATAAAAAAAAAGGAAAAAATAAAGAAATAGATGAATGACTAAAATTATGTAATAATTCTTTCTGTTTTCCCTTGGTGGCTGGCCATTATAAGGACCCAAACCCTTGACTTTAGTGTTATTAGCACTACACTCTCCCAAGTGAGCTAACTGGCCAGCTCAGATGTAATAATTTTAAAACAAAGATTCTGTGAAGAAAAAAGCAGCATGCTGAGAGAAGA
>NW_007880325.1:0-560 GCF_000696425.1 Galeopterus variegatus
ATATATATATATATATATATATATATATATATACACATTCCAGATGCATACACATACACACACCATATGCACTCGCACACATACACATTTCTTATCCTGGATGGTGTTATATGGTACTAGAGGGGGTTTTATATTTTTTAAAGTTCCAAAATGTTTTATCCAAATGAAGATCAAAGCATTTTTTTTATATTATTTGGATTTTTTAATGAATTTTAATACTATGGACTATAGTCTAATAAAGAAGATATAAAAATAAATTATTTACTCATTCAAAAATTTCATAATAAAACAGAAAAGAAATTATTTGTAAGTGTGTACGTCAGTATGTTGGGGGGAGCTTGTGTGTTGAGGACAGAGTGTGTATGTCAGTGTGTGGGGGGAGCTGTGCATTGAGGACAAATGGGGAGAAGAAAAATGTGTTTGTAAGTGAGTCAAATAACAAAAACATAGAAATGTTGGGGGCGAACAGAGCCTATTAATATAGTATCCTCTCTTTGTAGTAATTGAAAGACCTTCTGTGTCCTTCCTTTTCACCTGATTTCAAAACCCATGCTCAAACC
>NW_007880326.1:0-560 GCF_000696425.1 Galeopterus variegatus
TATAGATTTGGAATTACAGACATCTGGAGGGGTTCAAGTGCCATTATAGAATTCTATGACAAAAATTTATGATTTATTAATTGTTTTAAACCAAAAGAGCGGTATAAGCAGGATGAGTTATTTGAAAATCCCAAAGTTCTTTTATGTTAAAAAACAGTTTAAGTATGTCTTTAGAATGCCTATTCTTTTGAGTCTCTCTGTTTAAACATAATTTATAAAAGTTACTGTGTTTCTTATAACAGACAGTAGAGATTTTTTTTTTTCCTTTTTGCCTTTTTTCGTGACCGGCAACGGATCGCAACCCTCAGTGTCGCACCCGTACCGGACCGGGACCGGCAACGGGATCGCAACCCTCGGTGTTGCTCCCACACCTCGCTCAGCCAGTGAGCGGCCGGTCTGTATGTGGGATCCGAACCCTCAGCGGGAGCGCCGCCACGCTCCCAAGCAACGCACTCTAGCAGTGCGCCACCAGGCCAGCCCCGACAGTAGAGATTTTTTAAAAAATAAAGCAACAGTTTTTTATTCATCCACCCAGCATTACTAGTTAATTCCCTTGAAGC
>NW_007880327.1:0-560 GCF_000696425.1 Galeopterus variegatus
GTACAGCATAAGGCATAAGCCATTATGACATATAGGAATAGAAAAGTATTGCGGAACAGTAGAGCAAGGAGAGACTATAATGTGACTGTAAATACAAATGACATCCTTGTCTATTTGGGGTAAAGGGCTTCACCGCTCCCCCGATAACTAGTGTAAGATCTATACTTTACTGTGTTTGTCTCTGTATGATTTGTGACCTTCTCTCTTCACTTACATTTCTATTAATGAGCTGCTAAAGTCCATATTTAGGACTCAGTTCTACTCATATAGTTCCGAATTTAAATAATACTTTTAGTTTTAGCTAGGCAAGTTCCATGATGTAAGTCAACTGTGACTATTTACAATTATTAACTGACGACTATGTTGGCTAAACTGTGGCATCTGACTTGATGCTATCTCAAAATAATTCCTTCAGGGTATTTTCTTCACTGTGTCATTGCTAACTGCTTTCTTAATTCTTTTTCCATTTAAGTAATTATTCCCTTAATTAGAGAATTTTAAAAAAAAGTAAAATTTGGGAGCATTTTCCACCCATACTGAGTATAATCAGTAAGGACTGA
>NW_007880328.1:0-560 GCF_000696425.1 Galeopterus variegatus
ATGCCTCCTGCTTTACTCTTTTTGCTCAAGATTGCTTTGGCTATTTGAGGTATTTTGTTGTTCCATATGAGTGTTAGGATTACTTCTATTTCTGTGAAGAATGTCATTGGTATTTTGATAAGGATTGCATTGAATCTGTAGATTGCTTTGGATAGTATGGACATTTTCACATTAATTCTACCAATTCATGAGCAGTGGATGTCTTTCCATTTTGTGTGTGTGTCCTCTTTACTTTCTTTCATCGGCGTTTTGTAGTTTTCATTGTAGTGTTCTTTCACCTCCTTAGATTTATTCCTAGGTATTTTATTTTTTGGTAACTATTGTAAATGGTGTAACTTTCTTGATTTCTTTTCCTTCTAGTATGTTTTTGGTGTACAGAAATGTTACTGACATTTGTATATTGATTTATATCCTGCAACATTACTGAATTTGTTTACCAGTTCTAAAAGATTTTTGGTGGAATCTTCAGGTTTTTCTCTACATAGAATCATATGTCTGCAAATGGGGACACTTTGACTTCATGTTTTCCAATTTGGATGCCCTTTATTCCTTTCTCTTGC
>NW_007880329.1:0-560 GCF_000696425.1 Galeopterus variegatus
AATGTACCCTAAGAGAAGTAGAGGAGAATGAAGCTACAGTTCAGCTTCCACGAACATGGATTACCATTTTATTTCTATGTTTTCATATATGACCCTCTGGGCAGAACCATGAAATAACTGGTCATCTATGCAGGACCTAGTTTATCTCTAAAACTTTTTTTGTTTTTTTGGTACAGAACACAATAAATACCTCACGAAGTATTGAAATTAGAAGATCTAGAAGACAGATGCTGTGGATTGGTTGAATTGTGTCCCCAAAGTTCATATATTAGAAGTTTAATTCCCACTGTGACTGTTAAGAGGATGGGAAATCCTACTATGGTAATCGAGAGGTGGGGCCTTGAAGAGGTGACTAGATTGTAGGACCATGATGTATGAATGGATTAATAATGGTGGTCATGGGCGTGGTTCTGAGGGCTTCAAAACTGCTCCGCCATTTCTGCCATGTGAGACTCCTGGGTCACTGTCACCACCACCAAGACCCTCAGCAGATGTGTTTCCTGGACTTTGGACTTCCCAGCCTCTGAAATTGTAAGCAATAAATTTTGTTTTCTTACAGA
>NW_007880330.1:0-560 GCF_000696425.1 Galeopterus variegatus
CAAAATATACATCTGACAAAGGATTAATATCCAGAATATACAAGGAAGTAAAACAACTTTACAAGAAAAAACAAGCAACCTAATTAAAAAATGGGCAAAAGAGCTAAATAGGCATTTCTCAAAGGAAGATATACGAATGGCCAACAGACATATGAAAAAATGCTCAACATCACTCAGCATTTGGGAAATGCAAATCAAAACCACACTGAGATACCATCTCACCCCAGTTAGGATGGCTAAAATCCAAAAGACTGTGAATGACAAATGCTGGTGAGGTTGTGGAGAAAAATAAACTCTCATACACTGTTGGTGGGACTGCAAAATGGTGCAGCCTCTATGGAAAATGGTATGGAAGTTCCTCAAACAATTGCAGATAGATCTACCATATGACCCAGCTATCCCACTGCTGGGAATATACCCAGAGCAATGGAAATCATCAAGTCGAAGGTATACCTGTTCCCCAATGTTCATCGCAGCACAGCACTTTTATAATAGCTACGAGTTGGAACCAGCCCAAATGTCCATCATCAGATGAGTGGATATGGAAACTGTGGTATATC
>NW_007880331.1:0-560 GCF_000696425.1 Galeopterus variegatus
TTTTATTAGCAATTATGGAATTTAATGCCTATAATTTACCCAGTGCTGAATAAAAATTTAAAAGAATTGGTCACTCTCTGGAGAAATGTGATGCTGCCATTTTCACAGCAATGCCCACACATTCTTTTCTCCTCTTTACGGAGAATTTTACAAAGCCATTCTCCAAACTGACTAAGAAGTATATTCAGAATTATTTAATCTGAAACTAAGAAAGTATGGCTACCGCCCATCACAATTTGATTTGGCGTTGACAGTGTTTCCCAATGTGCTGGTTTTCCAAAGATCAATCCTTTCCCTATTATGACATCTAGATTTCTACAACTCACCCCACTTCATAAAGATCTCATTCTTGGAGAATCAGAATACGATTGCAGAAACCAACTGAGGTGAAACTATTTTGTATGAAACTCTTTTGTTGTGTTATGTTTTATAATGTTATGCTTTATTGTAACTGAGAAGACAAACAAGCTTGTACAAATGACAGAAGAAGAAAAGAAGATGAAGAATCAAACCTCATTAATGGAAAACAAGCTGAGTTTGCTCAATGCCTGGAGGCTGTT
>NW_007880332.1:0-560 GCF_000696425.1 Galeopterus variegatus
AGCATATATTAAAATAAGAATCTAAGGACCAGCATTTATGTTAGATACTTTGGATGTTTTTCCTTAAAAGTAAATGATGTCTAAGAGTTGGAGCTTACTATTATGTAGCATAGAAATAGTTGGGGACATAAAACATAAGACACAATCTGAGTGGTTAGTAAGATATTCGATTTTAGGACAATTACAAAAAGCACAGTGGGAATACAACAAAAATGAGAAAAGCAAAAATTGTACAGAGGAGATGGATATTCTGTTACAGCTTTGGCTACAATCTTTTATTCATTTTTTTCATTTATTCATCCATGGATAATACCATGGTTATTAAATGCTTACTATGGACCATGCACTGTCTTAGTCACTGTGTATAATTTAGTGAATAAAACATGTGTGGTCTTTCCCTTTATGGAGTCAGCAATAGTCAAATAAACAAGTTGAAAACAATGTACATACCTACCTAGTAATCCCTTCCCTCTTTCTCTTCTTTCTCTTTCTCTCTCTTGAGATAGAGATATACACACATGAGTATGAGTGTGCATAACATGTACATGTTTATTTTCATA
>NW_007880333.1:0-560 GCF_000696425.1 Galeopterus variegatus
GAAGCTATTAGAGTACGTGTGAAATCTAAAGCCCTGCTTCACACGTGCCCCAGTGCAAATTGAGAGACATGTCCATTCCTGAATCTGCTGATGATGAAAGGAATGGGATTATCCTTAGGCCAGTTGTGGCAGTTTTAAGATATGTCCCCAAATTCTTTGACACTCTGTCATCCAGAGTTAGGGTCTAAGTTCTCTCTCTGTGAATCTGGATGAGCTTGGAACAGCTTCAATGGAAAGGATGCCTGTAAATTCCAAGGCAAGGTCCAAGAAAGATCTCCTAGAGTGCTTGTTCTGAGGGAAGCCATCTGCCACATAAGAAATCTGACTACCCCAGCCTGCCATATTGCAGAGGTCATGTCTAGGGCTGCCACTGACAGTCCAGCTGAGCTTCCAGCCAAGTCAGTGTCGACTCCCAACCTATGAGTGTGCCATCTTGGAGATCCTGACAAGTAAGTCTCTCAGATAACTTCAGCCTACATCAGTGTGAGAGACCCCAAGTGATAACTGCTCAGCAAAGCCCTGTCCCACAAAATCATAAGCAAAACTAAATGGTCATTTTA
>NW_007880334.1:0-560 GCF_000696425.1 Galeopterus variegatus
TATTCTTGGAATATACATGAATTCCAATAAAAGAAGCTGTCAAACCAGGAAATGATAGAATGCTATTTTGATTTAAAGGTGAAATCAACCTTTACACACATACACACACACACACACACACACACACACACACATTCAAGAAGTTCATGGAAAGATTTTTATTATCTTTCAATTCAACTTTTCCATGAACTTTTTGATGTACTCTTGTGTATGTCTGTAAGATAGGAAAAAAAGCAACTGTTTTTCTTACATTTACTCACATATCACTTAAAACAATTCTGACACCTGATGTGTGGTGGTTTTTGCTACACACTAATCCATCAGTTCTCCACAGGACACCAGCTGTGTGTTCTATAATTAAATTCAATTCTGACACTATCTACCTGGAGATAATGTAAAACCTCACAGGTTAAGGGCTCAGGCCCATACTACTGCTCCCCTCAATTCAGGCACCAATTACTAGTAGGTTGAAACCTATACTTACGTCCAAATATCTATAAATTGGAGCTCCAACTATCCCCTTTTGGGGGTTGATTAATTTGCTAGATTGCAGGGGCTCA
>NW_007880335.1:0-560 GCF_000696425.1 Galeopterus variegatus
GCCCAGCAGAGAGCGGGAAAACTGAACAAACACACACCCCAAGTTCACTCTTCTACTTTCTAGTCTTCTGCCAGTGCCTTCCACTGGCCAGACCCGAACAAAAGCCAGAGGTCAAGGAAGCCCACCAATGTAGTCCATAGTGATGAACCTTCCAAGATACCATGCAGGATGGATGGCTAGAGCGTGGAAGTGGAGAGACAAATGGAGAATGCCCAGCGCCCATTCTTATGTCACTTTGCATGAGATTTAAAGTCAGAGGAGAATCCAAGTTACCTAATTTGGAACTGCTTCTCACCTCCTGTGTAGGAAAGGGCACAGCATCTTCATTTGCTATCACATAAAGACATTAAGAAGTACATCAAGGTACGTTTAAGAAAACAAGGAGGTCTGGTTTCCAGACAATGATGTCCGTCATGGACATCTTTTAGGGTTTTATTTTAAATTTAAGATTTATTTAAGATTTCAGTACCATTGTAAATCCAAACAAGTGCTATTGCACAAAATGAAAATGAAATAGATTGTAAAACCAACTGGTACCTGGTCACTGGGTCTTCTCTATC
>NW_007880336.1:0-560 GCF_000696425.1 Galeopterus variegatus
AACAGCCTCATAATCACATGGGAGAGACCAGGGCAAAGAGACAAAAACATCAAATAGGAGGAAAACTGTAATTTTAAAATTTTTAAATTGTTCTGTAGGTGGAAAATCTAGTTGAATTCTCTTGAGAATATGCTAGATCGCTAAGTCTCTAAAAGAATACAGCAAGTATGTTACAAGTTGAATTAGAAGTTGGATATGAAGGTGAGATGTCCTTAGTTTTAAATTCTGTCAGTTTTTTCCTAGGCATCCATCCATTTGCTTATTCATTGATTAATATACACAATTGACTAAATAGTTATTGAGTTGCTAGTGAATAAATAAACTCAAAGAACTGTACTTGGTCCTGAAAATTCAAAGATTAAAAAAAAAAGATTTCTGTCTATCTGAGGAGTTTACAAATAGTCTGAAAATTAAATTTCCTCTAAAAATCTATCCTACAGCATATCAAGGGGTACCTAATATAATGAGGTAAATGTGAGACTGTAAGGACAAAACAAAAATTTACCCTAAATCCACCTAGATGGGTAATATGTGATGTGGGGAAGTAAGAAAAAGAAGAC
>NW_007880337.1:0-560 GCF_000696425.1 Galeopterus variegatus
TTTGTTTTAGCAACTTGTTAACCTAACATTTTAATTATTATAAATTGTAAGATAAATCTATTAGAATTCCTATGTGCACTATAATAACAACTGTATATAATTTTTTTTTTTTTTTGCCAATACAGAGACCTTTGTTTTTTTTCACTTACTATAGTGGCTAGATTTCTAGGACCATGTTAAATAGAAGTGGTGAAGCAGAAAAGTTATCTAATTTCTGATCTCAAATAAGAGATCTCATCAATTCACCATTTAGCGTTAGGACAACAAATCCCTAATGCAATTCAGCTTCTAGCTAGATATGCTCAAACCCCACACTGAGAGCGGGAGGAAAGGTATGCTCATTTCCAGGCCAAAAATAAAAAGCTATTTACCTCAGGCTCTGCTTTTCCACAGAGGATATCTGGCACTCAACAAAAAATATAAAGCATTAAAAAAAGAAAAAGCAAGAAAAAAAATCCACAAACTGCAAAGACACAAAATAAGCATCCAAATCATACACAGATATGATGCAGGTGCTGAGACTATCAGACAATGAATATAAAATAATTGTGTTTAATACA
>NW_007880338.1:0-560 GCF_000696425.1 Galeopterus variegatus
ACTTTACATAAAAAAGAAGAAAATCTGAAAAGTAATGAGCTAAACAGCCAGTTTAGGGAGTCAGAAAAACACACAAAAGAGTAATCACAAAGAAAAGATAAGAAATAAAGCAATCAGTACCAAGTATTAATACAAATGAAAAGACATAAAATTAAAGGGCTCAAGAGTCAAAAATTATTTGAAAAGAGTAAATTAAAAAGATAAAACATAGTTGAGAGTGATCAAGAAAAGAATAGTACAAATAAACAGTATTAGAAATGAGAAACGGAGGCTACTCAGAGAAACATTAGGAATGTTCATAATACTAACAACTTTACTTATGAAGATGGGTGAAACAAATTCCTCTAAAAACATAAAAAAATGAGCATGACTGAGGATGATCTAGATATCTAGTGGTCTCATAGTGTTAATTAAATTGAAATGGTATGTAAAATTCTCCCCTGCAAAACAAACAAACAGTTCCAGAAGGTTTAACAAATGAATTTTACCGGAGCATTAGCAAGCAGATGATTCCAACCATATGCAAACCTATAAGAGAACAGACAAAGAGGGTACGCTCT
>NW_007880339.1:0-560 GCF_000696425.1 Galeopterus variegatus
CCTAACACCAGTCTTCAAGTCTGGAACCTACTACTCGGTGTCCACTCAATCCATGGCAGAATAATGCTTTCAAATGAGTCCAAATAGCAAGAAGGGAGAGGAATATATTTCGCATTGCAAAGGAGGGTCAAATCTGCAGCTGAGGACTGGTGAGTCCACAGAGAGGTAGAGTTTAAGTCCTGAGAGTTTAGTCACCACCATTGCTCAGTTCTCTCCACTTTCAGACTCTATGTAGGTGGGAAGGTTGGATAATACAATGCGAGCTATGCTTCACGCAACAGAACTTGAAGAACACCACAAGGGATGCCTCACTTTTGGATGCCCTGCTCCTCAGTCTCCCTACACCACCAAACTATAATTAAGGGCCTTCTCTGATGTACTGCTTCACTCTCTTTGGAAGGCACTTCAGAATTCTTACGTGGTAGTTGGCAGTTTAATTTCCAATAACTTACAACAGGATTTCAGACCTTGTGTTCAGAGATGCTGCCTAAAGCAACCTGGCTCAGAATGCATCCTTGCTTGTGTATTTCATGAGGAAGAGCTCCACTCTCTCTCCTAGT
>NW_007880340.1:0-560 GCF_000696425.1 Galeopterus variegatus
AGATTCTTAAGGCAGAAAACTTTAGATTGAACAATGCATGATTGGAAATAATGAATAAATATGATTCTGCCAAGCAATGTTTTTAACAAGTGGTAAAATATTTATGGAGTTTTAGTGATGAAAAAGTATGATGTAATTTATTTGGGAGTATAACTAAATAACATAGCAGAATTCAAAGAATTAATAATGCCCCCTCCCCATAAAAAGTTTTAAATATTTAAAAAAATAAATAAATAAAAGGAAAGCTAAGTTCATTAATGAGGAAGGATCCTTTTCATGACCGCTATTTAATGTCTATAAAATAGTAAGTAATCATTGAAGGAGAAAAAAATCCCATGAAAACTGCCAAGATCTAACATTGAAAGATTTTTTTGAAGGAATTCTCACAAAATAAATCAATAATAAAAGTTTTCAAGAAAGTTGACTCTAAAATTTTGAATGCATTTCAATAGTACTTAGAAAATTAAATATACCAATTATTGCTACAAAAGATTTGCTATGAAAAGAAGCATCATTCATTTCATCTTAAGAAGAAAATTGTTCTTAAAAAGAGTGCTTAT
>NW_007880341.1:0-560 GCF_000696425.1 Galeopterus variegatus
TCATCGCAGCTCTGTTTACAATAGCCAAGACATGGAACCAACATAAATGTCCACTGATGGATGACTGGATAAGGAGAACGATGGAATACTACTCTGCCATAAAAAAGAATAAAATTCTCCCATTTGCAACAACATGGATGAACCTGGAGAAACTTATGTTGAGTGAAATAAGCAAAGTGCAGAGGATTAAATACCACACGATCTCACTCATATGTGGGAGCTAAGAGAGCCAGAAGGAAGGAAAGAAAGACCACTGCGGTGTGTTGGACTTGCAGAGGGAGAGAACAGTCCTTGGGTGACAAAGTGGACAGGAAATGGGGAGGGGGAGAGAGGTTGGAGATAATTGGTGGGAGACATGGGGTACAAATGCAATTTGTGGTAGTGGGTATACAGCTAGTATGAATCTGGCCCCCATATCATGGGCATGAGGGGTGACAATCAGCTTTGTATATCATGAATATTCATAACCAATAAAAAATAAGTAAATAAAATTAAATAAAAAAAAATAAAAAAAAATAAATAACAACATAAGAAGTGTTAAATTTCATTTTATGTAAGGA
>NW_007880342.1:0-560 GCF_000696425.1 Galeopterus variegatus
TTTCTCTCTATTTTCTGTTTTCCTTTTCAAGCTCTTATGTAGTAGGTTGCAAAAACAGCCTCATATCCATGTCCCTTGCCATGTAACTTTGTGGTCCCCTCCTACTCTGATCCTGGGTTCGGCCATATGTTTATGCTTTGGGCCAACGGGATGTTGGTAATCACGATACAAGTAGAGAACTGAAAGTCACTTATGTGACTCAACTTGCTTCTCTTGCCTGCCACCATTGTCATGAGAAAAACATGCTCAGGTTAGCCCACTGTTTCCAGGAGAGGATGAGAGACAGGTGGAGCAGAGCCTACCCCAGCCCAAATCAGCAACCACCCAGATGCAGGAGCAATGAATGCTGTTGTTGTGTCCAACTGAGATGCTGTTGTTACCGTTCAGAAAAATGGAAATACCTGATTATTTGAATGCTGGGCCTCTTAGTATAGTTCTCTAACTTTCTTTCTCGGAGAGCCTCTCAACATTATCTTCCATTCCTCTACTGAGTTTTTCGTTTCTGCTATCATATTTTTAATTTCCAAGAACCCCTTTTGGTTCTCTGTATGTCGTTGCTT
>NW_007880343.1:0-560 GCF_000696425.1 Galeopterus variegatus
CGCTCCCAAGCAGCACACTCTCCAGTGCGCCACTGGGCCGGCCCTGAAAATTTTATTTTTCATATTTACTTTAAAATCACTTTCTCCTTTCTCCTTCAAAACTGGTGAAGATGTCATTGGGATCATGTTAAATTTATAAGTAAACTTTGGAAGGATTTATTGTTTTATGATATTAAGTCTTCCATTCCATTTTTATTTGTTTAAAATTAATTTTGGTAGTTGTGTCATGAATATAAGAAAGGAATACATAATAGACTATAAAATTGTAGCACGCCTATTAAACCAAGCCTGTCAATTATAATATTCATATTCTATAAGTCCTTGCTGATATTTCAGCTACTTGAGTTGTCAGATTCTTAAAGAGATATTTAAAAATCTTCCACCATATGTAAATTTTTATCAGACTCTCTCGGTATCATTAAGAGTTTTCACTTCATATATTTACCTGCTGTATTGTTTAGTACATAAAGTTTTGTGACTACTACCTCTTTTATATAATTTTTTTTATCATTATGTGTTATTCCTTTTTGACTAATTTAATATTTTTAATCTTAAATTCC
>NW_007880344.1:0-560 GCF_000696425.1 Galeopterus variegatus
AAAAGGAGAAATACTGGGGCATTTATTGTTCTAGAAAATTTTTTGTTTATGTTTTCAGTTCAGTCAAGAAACCCACTACAGACTCAATGTCAAAAATTACCAAAGGAAGGGCTGGCCCAGTGGCACACTGCTACAGTGCGCCGCTTGGGAGCGCGGCGGCACTCCCGCCGAGGGTTCGGATCCCACATACAGACCGGTTCCCGCTCACTGGCTGAGCGAGGTGCGGCCGCGACACTGAGGGTTGCGATCCGTTGCCGGACACGAAAAAAGACAACAACAACAAAAAAAAATTACCAAAGGAAAAAAAAATTTACAAAGTCAGCAAGCCTCTGAGCCTGTCCCAGATGAGCACTGTACTAAGGGTTCAACATATTCATAATCGCCCTTCTATATTGTTTATCTCTGCATAGTCAAGCACAAATAAAATCTTTCCAGACAGCACATGGACAGAAGCATCCCTGACTCCTTGTCACACAACTCAAAGACTTCTACTGGCCAGCTTTCATCAGTCAAAATGATTATCTACTTGTTCTTAGTTACTTTAGAAATATTTGTTCCTT
>NW_007880345.1:0-560 GCF_000696425.1 Galeopterus variegatus
ATTCAGAGGCCCTCCTGCCGGATAATGACAGAAGTGCCACTTGTGGCTCAAAGAATACCACTGTAATTAAAAAGAAACAAAGAATGATAGGTATAATCAGGTCCTGGGACTGTATGCCATTCCATGCCTGCCAGCACGTATCTGCTCATCAGGTACAATGAACAGCAATTATCTTCTCTTAGCAATGAAAGCCCACGTGACGATTGTCAGTGACAGTGGCATCCCACTGGCTCTCGATTTGAAGGAGCTTGCTATTGATAATCACATCAAGTGCCCTCCATGGTCAAACTCTGGTTACATAGGTGTCAGGGCCCCTTTTGAATCCCTCACCCCAATAGCAGTGAGGGCTCATGAAAGCCACAGCTTGGTGAGAAGATGAGGACGTGGGGTTCCAGCCTTAGCTTTTCCCAAACTACCCAGATGTGCATTTGATCTTGCACAAAACAATGGCAAATTTAATGACCAGCTAAGGCTTTAACTCCCCAGACCTAATGAAACTGCAATAGCTGAAAAGAGGTTTCTACTTTCTTTTTCAGTAGAGTAAGCTCGAGACAACCTTG
>NW_007880346.1:0-560 GCF_000696425.1 Galeopterus variegatus
CACACAGTGAGAAGCAAAGAAAGAGGGATGGGGTAAGTTAACCTGTTTAGGATAAGTGCATTTGGGATGGAAGAACCACACAATCTAAATCGAAGGGTATGCAATGCTCATATATCCTGTCTCTTTCTGCCACATCAGTCTTCCAAAGGTGTGGTTACAAGGACTAGAGTAGAGGTCTGAGCAAAGGAACCTACAGATGGGTGATACCTTGGGCCAATGACACATACTTGCTTTGTTGGAAACACACAAAGCCAAGTACGACTGGCTACAGCTGGAGCTTGCCAATTAGCCAGATTAGCAGCTGAGTTTTATTTACATTTCTTGGGCAGAGGACACATGGAGCCAGATTGGGTATCACCAATGGATGATGATTAAAGCCTCATGAATATTAAGTGCTCATGTATAGTTAGTGTATTCTGAATATTTAATGCCTTTTGTACTCTTATATGTAGTCTCATGTGTGTTTAGTACCCAGGTACCTCATGAATATTAGACATCTATTGCTCCTTTCATTTCTCTCTGTTTGACACACACATGTCCTACTTGCTAGCTTCTTATCT
>NW_007880347.1:0-560 GCF_000696425.1 Galeopterus variegatus
CTAAGGCCAGAAGGGCACCGTGAACGCCACTCTCTAAAAGATTGTTTGCATATTCTTTAAGACCAATTGACAGGATCCAGCGAATCACTCGATCATTGCTCCAAACAAGCACATCTGCAAAAGAGTAAAAATAATTATAGAAGTGGCCTCAGGAAGCCCTCTTCACCACACACATCCTGTAATGCAGGGGAAAGATTCCTACCATGGATCCTTATCCTTCAGTTCCTGACAAAAGACATGATCCCCACAAGTGCTGGGCGACACTGCTAAATGGACAACCATGTGCTGCACTTAGACAATTAGACACTCCATTCTAATGGAAACTCTCCAATTAGTACAACTTGTTCTTCCAATGCACATAAGAGGAATAAAGTTATTATATACATTGTATCTTTAGAGAACAGAGAATGATAAGGATCCAGGGATCAGCAACCAGAAGGGCTATAGGAGTTTGAATACCTGACCCTACCACCACGTTTCATACGCAAACCTCAGAGTCTCTGGAAACAGACCTCCCACCGCAGGAGGGCTAGTGCCATCTGACCCGGACAGCTTGCTCA
>NW_007880348.1:0-560 GCF_000696425.1 Galeopterus variegatus
ACTCCATGGACATGTCTCCAACTCCATTCACATGTCTCCAACTCCATGGACATGTCTCCAACGTGATGGACAGGCCTCCAACACCATGGACATGTCTCCAACTCCATCGACATGTCTCCAACTCCATGGACATGTCTCCAACACCATGGACATGCCTCCAATGTGATGGACAGGCCTCCAACGTGATGGACAGGCCTCAAACTCCATGGACATTTCTCCTACTCCATGGACATGCCTCCAACGTGATGGACAGGCCTCCAACACCATGGACATGCCTCCAACGTGATGGACAGGCCTCCAACTCCATGGACATGCCTCCAACGTGATGGACAGGCCACCAACTCCATGGAAATGTCTCCAACTCCATGGACATGCCTCCAACGTGATGGACAGGCCTCCTACTCCATCGACATGTCTCCAACTCCATGGACATGTCTCCAACTCCATGGACATGCCTCCAACGTGATGGACAGGCCTCCAACACCATGGACATGTCTCAAACACCATGGACATGCCTCCAACGTGATGGACAGGCCTCCAACTCCATGGACAGGCCTCCA
>NW_007880349.1:0-560 GCF_000696425.1 Galeopterus variegatus
TGCCCTCTCTGATAAAAATCCAAACCCCAGTGAGCACACTCTTTTGTTTTTGTCTCTGCTCACACTCAAGCAGCTAAGTTCTGTTGGAGTAAATCACAATTTGTGACAAACAAGTACTACTGTTAATCATCATTACCCACATTAAAATGCTGAAAGAACTCCGTATTAATTTTCTTGATGCATCTTTACTTTCATACTCCTGTGAATAGGTATGAACTCCCTCACACATCTTTAAATTGACAACTACATTTTTAATATATTTTTTAAGTTGCGAAGGTGTAATTTCTGGCATATTGTATATTGTATAAATGCTTTAAATAAAATTTTATTAAAACTTCAGAGCAGCAGATTTATCTTATTCAGTGTATGGAAAATGTCAACTATGTAAACTAATTGGCAAGGTCAGTCTCTATATTCAAACCAATTATCTAAATCAGATTTACTTTCTGTCAGAAAACATCTTATTTCATTTTTCAGTTTGAATACAAATGTTAATACATGCCTGAATGACAAACACATTACTTCTGAATTCTGACTCTAATATATCTATCTACTAGCTA
>NW_007880350.1:0-560 GCF_000696425.1 Galeopterus variegatus
GTTCTTGAACTTCGGTGAGCATCAGAATCACAGGGGGCGGGGAGGTGAAGTGGGAAGGCTGTAAGCAAAGGGTTATTAAAGCACAGATCACTGGGTCCCACCCCTAGAGTTACTGACTCAGAAGGTCTAGAGTGGGGCCTGAGAATCTACATTTCCACCAAATTCCCTGGTGATGCTGAGGTTGCTAGTCCAGGGACCACATTTGAGAACCACTGCTCAACTAGTTTTGCTCAGGTATTAATTTGCATATAACTCACTTGGAGATCTTGTTAAAATGCAAATTCTGATTTAATGGATTTTCTGGAGAATGAGGTATACTGCATTTCTAATAAGCTCCCGGGTGATGTCTATGCCGTGAACTATACCTTGAGTAGTAAATACCTATGCCCTGACGTTAAGAAATGAGAAATCTAGAAAGACAGCACCACAATTCAAGAATTTACCTTGGAATTTAAAAGTAGAGGAAATAAATTGGATGGTCTGAGTTCAATATTTGGTCTTGTCTTCCTTTTATTAGCTTTATGTTTGGAGAAATGTCTTTAACTTTTATAGGTATTGGT
>NW_007880351.1:0-560 GCF_000696425.1 Galeopterus variegatus
GTACAGCTGTCCCAAAATCATAAGCCAAATAAACCTCTGTTCTTTATAAATTACCCAGTTTAAGGTATTCTGTTAGAGCAATACAAAAACAGACTGATATAAATACTATTTATCATAGCATCAGAAAACATAAAAATACATGCAGGGCCTCTACAATAAAAACTATAAAACACGGCAGAGAAAAATTAAATAAGACAAATGAGTGGAAAAGAGATGCCAAACTCATGAACTAGAAAGCTCACTATTTTTTGAAATTCCATCTCAATAAAAATGTATTTATAGATTGAATGTTATCCAATGTAAAATCCCAACCAGCTACTTGTAAAATTTCAACATAATTTTAAATTTTTACATACAAATGCAAACGCCCTACAATAACCTAAATAATTCTGAATCAGAGAAAAAAGAAGGAAATGTGAGAACTTACCACAAAACAGTGATAATTAAGATACTATACCATTTGTGTAAAAATTGTATCACTTGGAAAGAATTGAGAGTCTAGAAATAAATTGATAAAAATACTTTTTTTTCAACTGAAGTGCTATTTAGTTTGATGGAGA
>NW_007880352.1:0-560 GCF_000696425.1 Galeopterus variegatus
TTGTACTCAGATTTTCTAACAGTAAGAAAGTAATAATGTGGGGAATAATCTCCTTAATATAATATCCTTGTTTGCAATGGAATAGCTAAATACTTATACATAATTTTAAGAATTACTGTAAAGCTACTTTAATCAAGACAGTGTGGTATTGGTATAAGGACAGATACAAATAAACTCAAGAGAAAAGAGAATCAGGATATAGGAATATATGCACACATATGTGGCCAATTGTTTTTTGAAAAAATTACCAGGGTAAATATAAGGGAGCTACAAATAGTTTGTTGAAAAATAAAATTAAAAGATAAAAATAAAAATGTTTATATATATATAAACATTTGATCAAGGAGGTTATATATAAACTTTAACTCTCAACGTAAGCTCCATCAAGTTCAAAATACTTTTGTAAGTAATGATACCAATCATATGGTTCGCCCCCAAATAATTTAGGATACTGGGAATACGACCATGTCAGTGCAGTCTTTTTTACATTATTAGCTAGAAAAAAAAAGGATTTCTTTTAAAGAATGTTTAAGATCAGAAAACAAAAAGAAGTTAGAAGC
>NW_007880353.1:0-560 GCF_000696425.1 Galeopterus variegatus
TCCTCACCTGCTGCCTTATAGTAGAAAAGAAAAAACAGCGCCCCAGGAAGGCAGAGAGAGCGGCCAGGTCCTGCAGCCGGTGCCTGCCGGAGCCAGCGTCAGGACTCGCTCTGTTCAGCTGCAGGGCCGAGATCCGTGCTGCCGACGCTCCAGAGAGGCAGAAGCGACGGGGACCTCTTGTTTCCACCCTCCGTGACTGAGGTGCAAACTCTGCTCGGTTCTGGAGACTCTCTCCTGCCCCGCAGTGGTCTCTACTTGGGACGTGGAGAGGGGCAGGTGGGAGTCCCGAAGTGGGAGGGACGTGACTGACAAAGCCCCCCAGACAGTTACGCCACCCCTGCCAGACACCTGCGGCACCGTCGGGTACCGAGAGCAAGGCTTCCACCTCTGCTCGGAGCAGACATGCCCTCAGAGTGCTTTTTTTAAAAACAAGTGGTAAAATAGTACCCTTTTAGTCATTTTAGGTGTACAGTTCTGTGGTGTCACAGTGCATGGACACTTGTGCGGCCGTCGCCACCATCCGTCCCAGAACTTTCTCGTCTTCCCAAACTGAAGCCCTG
>NW_007880354.1:0-560 GCF_000696425.1 Galeopterus variegatus
AAAAAAGAGCAGAAAGGGGGAAAGTGGACACCTTAAATACAAATAACTCTTTTACGAAAATTAGATGTGAACAGGAGAACAGATATTAAAATGCACCTGAAGGGCCGGCCCTGTGGCTCACTCGGGAGAGTGCGGCGCTGGTAGTGCCGAGGCAGTGGGTTTGGATCCTATATAGGGATGGCCGGTGCGATCACTGGTTGGGCGTGGTGCGGACGACACTGTGCTGAGGGTTGCGATCCCCTTATCGGTCAAAAAAAAAAAAAAATTCACCTGGAAAGAGAAGTATTTCCTGAAAGTGGATGTAAAATGGGTATAAAGTGAACAGTAACCTCATTTATATCAAGATTGTGCATAGTCACATGTTTGTGCTTCCTCGTCAAGCTTCTCACTTCATTTTCTTCTCACTAGTTTAAGCTAGAGGCTTTAGGACTTGGAAGCACAGCATCCACAGATTACAATGTTGAGGTTTAACAACGCTCGCTATCCCATGCCCCACAATCTATAAAGGAGTTAAATCCATTTTAGAAAGACACTTCTTTAGGACATGTGGGGTGGGGGTG
>NW_007880355.1:0-560 GCF_000696425.1 Galeopterus variegatus
AAACAAACAAACAAACAAACAAACAAAAAACACAGACCACAGCTTCCACCAACACCATGGGATGTTCCGTTTAATACATGGGATCACTACCTGTGCAATGTCCCCATGTTCTTACCTAGGGCTTGCATAATTCCAGCTTCCACGGGTGAAGAACTTTATTCTGTACCATTCTTTTATTTATTTATTCACTTTTTCCTTGGATGTGCAGAGTGGCCAAAGAGAGCCCAAATCCTAAAGGTTGTCAGAAGAGGGAGTACTTGTAACTTTGAAATAACAAGAACAACAACAAAAACATGGTTTCCCTTTATACAATAGGGCTTTGTTTTTAAAAACCAGCTCTTTTCACAGCTGCTCATAGCGCCAGATGTTCTCACTGTGAGATATGGGCATAGAAAGTCCTTCAAGGTCTGGAGTTCAATTTGTTTCCAGAACACCCCCCTTCTCTCTTCCTTTTCATATTATTTACACAGAATAATCCATTATTCTTACCACCATGCAACTTGGAAGTTTGTATAATTCCTTAAGTGTAGGAAAAACCAAACACAAGCAAGTTAGAAAGA
>NW_007880356.1:0-560 GCF_000696425.1 Galeopterus variegatus
GGAGAATGTGTGTCTGTCACACATTGACACCTCGGTAGTCTGTGGAACCACCAAGGAATATTTGGGCCTTCAGGCAAACAGGGATTCACAGATGACCAGCACTGACGAAGCCTAGAGACTAGTGCTGGGGTTGGGAGTAAGAGGGCAGAGCGGGCAGTGTAGCCAAGACCAAGCCACAGATGGTGGTTGCAGATAGGACCCTCTCAGGGAGGGGCTTGGACAGGGTACTTGACTACTTCTGTGTCCAAATGTTGGTCTTGAAAAAGCACAACCTCAGCTCAGCTGTGGATTTTTTTTTTAAAGATGCCCTGCAAGGGGAACTTAACCCTTGACTTGGTGTTGTAGCACCAGCCTCTCTCAAGTGAGCTAACCGGCCATCCCTATATAGGGATCTGAACCGATGGCCTTGGTGTTATCAGCACCACACTCTCCCAAGTGAGCCATGGGCCAGCCCTACAGCTGAGGAATTGATAACATCGTCCAACGCCCCTTCACACCATGAAGCTTCCAAACATATTTCCCAGTAACTTGGAGGTGACTCTCAGTCCGCAAAGATGCTA
>NW_007880357.1:0-560 GCF_000696425.1 Galeopterus variegatus
GAATTGTCAACCCAGAAAACTGTGAACAATACATGACGGCTTTTTAAGCTACTAAAGTTTGGGGTAGTCTGTTACACAGCAAAAGCTAACTGACACCATATTTTGCCCAAAGTCACGTAGGCGGGAAGAACTAAGACTCAAACACAGATGTTCTTTACTCTAGAACTCAATTGCTTACCCCATGCTATGCTATGAAACTCTCACAAATCTAGTCAGTACCATGGGTGGAATCAATGCTCAATGGTGATACAGTGTCCCCTTACAAACACCCCTAATGATGAGTTATCTGTCAAGCTGGGTCCAAAGATGGGCCCATTCCACGTGTTGCCGTTAGCTCATTTTTAAATTCAGGCCAGAGGCACCTGGGAAATAATTAGCTGCAGTGCTGCTGTCCTCCCATAACAAATTTGAGGGCAACTCTTCATTTTTGCTAAAGTTAAACAGTTTGTGGGGAAAATGTTACTTACACTTTTCTAGGAATAGAAATGTATTTACTTTTAATCAGTTGGGGACTCATTAGTGTGGCAGTCTTTATCTCCCTGAGTCTTTGCCTTCTTTGC
>NW_007880358.1:0-560 GCF_000696425.1 Galeopterus variegatus
TTCTCCGTTCTCGTGCTTCCCCGATCTTCCTTTGTTGTTTCAGGATGAACCTGTAGTTAGATGTGCGGCAACAAAGCCAGTGAGCCTTCTCACTGAGGGGCGCTGGAACCCCCACCACACAGTGACACCAGGCAGGAAAGCAGGGGCGACTTGGGGGGCTCGTCCCTGAGACCCTACAGCCGATGCCCCCCGATTTCCCAATGTTGTCAGTGAGGAAGATCTGCTGCCCCCCCCACCCGGGGCGTGGTCCTCACTTTGTTGGGGGAAGAGGGACAATTCTCTGGAAAAGGGCCTTGTGGGAGGAAGCCTTGTCCAGGCCACCCAGTGCCGGCCCTTGGCCTTGGCCGGGAAGGGCTCTCGGAGGCCTCTGACCTCAACATCCCTCATCCCTGGGGGAGTCCGGCGGGACCTGCGGGAACGAGGCCTGAAAGGGGAGGGGCCTGAGGGGCGAGACCTGCGGGGGCGGGACCGGGCCGGGGGCGGGGCCTGAAAGGGGAGGAGCCTGTGGGCAGGCGGCGGCAGGGTCCTCTCTCCCTTCTCTCCGCCTCCCCTGCTCCCTC
>NW_007880359.1:0-560 GCF_000696425.1 Galeopterus variegatus
TTTATAAAATGTCTAAGACAAATTACATTCTAGAATTGCAAATAAATAAATATTTATACAATAATATAGGGGATATTATTATTATAAATACAAATATACAAATAAAAATAAATATGAAGAAAAAGTTTTATTTTAATAATGAGAAATCACCAAATCACTGATTTTAAAGTCTGTTTTTATAGAAGCATGGGTGCTACAGGGAGAAGGGCATGGGAAGAGAAAATATATTCGATGACATCTGTTGTAAAATGTCCTTTCTACTGAGAGAAAGCAACTCACAAATATGAGATAACATGACAACTTTGAAAGACTTGATAATTATCATTAATGACCCAAGAATTTAATAGTCATAAAGTTTCTTAAACATTGCAGGAGGAGGACAAATGTGATCAGAAACAAGCATACTTCATAGCTAGAGTTCCATAAAATCCCTAGATATATAATGTGAGTCTAAATTTATTTTTGCAAGCTTGATCAGTAACATAAAACTATATCCACATGTTTAATTCTATGTCTCAGAATTTATATAACTCCGAGCACTAGAGAATGGTTCCTTTTGA
>NW_007880360.1:0-560 GCF_000696425.1 Galeopterus variegatus
ATGAAGAACATGTCAACTTTCCTAACAAACCTAGGAGGCTGGGGGCCTGGAAAGGGTGGACTGAATAAATGGAAAGATATGTTTTTCTTGCATGGGAAGACAATATTGCACATGTACGCAAAACCTTTTATATGATATTTATGTTGTCAATCTTATCAATAGCAATGACTGGGATTATCCTAAAATTCCATCTGTAAGTGGATGGCTTAAATAAATTCAGAATATCCATACAATGGGACAGTATGAGGTTGTTTTTTTAAAAAATAAGGTTAATTGATATGTATTGATGTGAAAAGATGACCAAGCTTTATTAGTGAGTGTAAAAACAAAGGTCCAGAACAGTACACACAATACTCTTATTAATCTAGGAAAAGTAAATTTATAATTTACACAGATATGTATCCATATGGAAATTTCTGTAAGGGTATGCAAGAGACTAACATTGTTTAGCTCTGGGGAGTTCACCTGGGGTTTCAGTGGCACAGGGAGTGGCGAGAGGGAGTTAATTTTTATGCATGTATCTGCGGTTTTTGTCAGCACCAAGCTCTCCTAAGTAAGCT
>NW_007880361.1:0-560 GCF_000696425.1 Galeopterus variegatus
TATCAAAAAATTATACATCATAGTCAAGTGGAATTCATTACACGGAGACAAGGATGGTTCAATATACACAAGTCAATAGTTGTGATATACCGCATCAACAAAATCAAGGACAAAAACCATATGATCATCTCAATAGATGCAGACAGAAAAAGCATTAGATAAAATTAAACATCCAGCATGTTAAAAACTCTCAACAAATTAGGTATAGAAGTAGGTTATGAAGTAAAAGAGTTATGTTTCTCTGATAAAAGAATCACCACACAGAAGAATATGATGAAGAAAATTATGGATATGTTTTTAAAATATTCAGTTGAAGTAAATATGGTAGATGCAGAAAAAAACGTTACAAAATTCCACATCACTTCATCATCAAGGCTGTGAGCAAATTAGGTATAGAAGGAAAGTATCTTGATACAATAAAACCTGTATACAACAAACCCACTACTGATATCATCCTGAATGCTTCCAGCTTTTCCCTTAAGAACAGGAACAAGACAAGGATGCCCACTATCATCACTCCTATTTAACATGGTGTAAAAAGTACTAGCCAGAGGGGAATC
>NW_007880362.1:0-560 GCF_000696425.1 Galeopterus variegatus
CTGCAGGCCAAGTAGGTGGCTTTGCTTCTTGAGGTTGGTTGGCTATTCGCTGGGCAGTGGGGACAACTGGCCATTTATCTCACATTATCCTGCAGGCTAGCCTGTGCTTGTTTAGGTGGTGGCGGTGGCAGGATTCAGAGAGAGAGAGAGAGAGCATGAAATGCCACTTGAAACCTAGGCTCAGAATTGGTACAATGTTGCTTCTGCCACACTTTACCTGCAACAGTAAGTCACAAGGCCAACCGAGATTCAGAAATACATTCTGCCAAAATACACTCTGCCTCTTGAGGGAAGGAGCTGTGAAGTCATACTGCAAAGGGGCATGGATATGTTGCAAAGGAGCATGGATATGCAGAGAGGTGGAAAATTGGGGCCACTTTGCAAACTACTACAGATAGGGAGGGATGACCAATCAATAGCTGTTGGAGGAGTGAAGTAGATAAGAAAAACGTAGAATGAACATTGTTGAGGATTTGGAAGTTCTACTTAGCTTCCTGGATGCCTATTGGGAGCAGAGACAGGCCTGTGTGTAGGGAAGGGTGAACCAGGTGAGGTTTAAA
>NW_007880363.1:0-560 GCF_000696425.1 Galeopterus variegatus
TTACTATGAAAACTAAAAGACAAAACCATTAAAACAATAACTATTAATTTGTCAAAACCAACATAAAAAGATATAAAATGTGACATTAAAATTTAAAATGAAAGGGGCCGGCCCGGTGGTGCACTGCTATAGTGCGCCGCTTGGGAAGCGCGGCGGCGCTCCCGCCGAGGGTTCGGATCCCACATACAGACTGGCCGCTCACTGGCTGAGTGAGGGGCGGGGGCAACACCGAGGGTTGTGATCCCGTTGCCGGTCCCGGTCCGGTCCGGGCGCGACGCTGAGGGTTGCGATCTGTTGCCAGTCACGAAAAAAGACAAAAAGGAAAAAAAAAAATTTAAAATGAAAGAAAATGAAGTCAAATTATTGTTTATATGGTTTGCTGTGTTTGATTAAAGTAAGTTGTTATTAATTTAGAATAACCTGTTATAAAATGTGTTTTGGAAGCCTCTTGATGACCATAAACAAAAAGTTTTTAAAAAAATATAATTTATACTTATACGTAGTGCATTAGCTTAATCATCATTACAATATGTAATCATGCTTTGTGTCCATTATCCGAT
>NW_007880364.1:0-560 GCF_000696425.1 Galeopterus variegatus
CCAATGGTAAGTTACTTATAAGATGGTAAATTTGTTCTGGGAATTTGTTGGCCGTGCAACAAGTTCTGTTAGCCATCCTAACAATGGTTTCCATAAACTTCAATTACTTCTAGAATCAAAGAATATTCCACTGCACCAATTTATAGCTAATGAGCAATCATCAGGTTCTCTTTTCACCAAATGGCACAGTCAACATTTATATTCTTACTTTATAATGTAATAGTTGAGTTGATGAAAATCATATGATTTTTCTATAAGGAGCTGCATTCCTAAAGATTTACTCTTCAAGCTTACAGGTTCTGTCAGTGACTTTTACTCTGTGGTACTTTCTTTCTTGTCTCTGGCTGCCAATGGCTAACCACATATACATATTCATATTTGGTCCAATGTAGTGTTACAGATACTAGTGCAGATTTCTTCAATTACATCTGAGCAGTCAGCCATTTGGTGAGTTCTTCTCAGTGGGTTACACTACTCAGAAAGGGCAGTTATAGGCACCGGGGGACATCAGAACACCCTGCACTGCTTAACACTTAGGAGTTGGGTATATAAGTCAAATC
>NW_007880365.1:0-560 GCF_000696425.1 Galeopterus variegatus
ACACTTCTTTTTGCGAAAAATATCCTGCATACATTAAATAAGTTCCTAAACTCAGTTGTTTATTGGGGGAAAAAAAAGGATTACTTGTGAAATCCAAATATAACTTGTGATATGTTAACACAATTATACTCCTTAGCATCATAAATTAAAAGGCTTCACTAGAGAAAAAAAATAGTTGAAAAGAAAAGCATAAGATATTTAACTACAATTACTGTAATGTATTAGTCAATCCTAATATCTGCAAAAGTTAGTCAATCTCTGAAATGCTACATTATCTTTTATCTGTGTATGGCTAAACATAGATGAAAAGGAAACTATCAATCCCTCTGGCTGCCTTAAACTATTTGTAACTTTGTCGATATATATTCTTCAGGAAGATAAATTCAAGTTAAACTGTATCAGTATATTTCCACTGTGGAATTGTATTTGCTTTTGAGAACCATATGTGTTGGGAATTGGAGGTAGGAACTAGCAAACACTGCATAATATATTATACTAATTAATTTGCTCCCTTTCTGTTACACTTCCCTCTGTGTAACCGAGATGAAAAAAAAAAAAAA
>NW_007880366.1:0-560 GCF_000696425.1 Galeopterus variegatus
ACTTCTTTTACATATTTTGTAAGGCAGGTCTAATTGTGATGAAATCTCTTAGCTTTGGTTTGCCTGGGAAAGTCTTGCTCACTTCCTCATTTTTGAAGAAGAGTCTTCCTGACTAGTGTTCTGGGTTGGTATTTTTGTTTTGTTTTGTTTTTTCCTTCTTCTTTCTGCACTTTGAATATATCATTCTACTCCTTTTTTGCCTGCAAGGTTTTTGCAGAGAAATCCACTGATAGTTTTACAGGGACTCCCTTGCATATGACAAGTTATTTTTTCTTCTTTTAAAAATTCTTTCTTCATAATTGATTTTTGACAATTTTATGCAGAAGCGTACTTCAAAACGTTCTTAAAAAAGAAGAATACAAAGATAATATGAGTCTATGAACTTTTTGAGGTTCCCTCATATGGTGTCTCAGTGAAGAACTGTTTATGTTGTGTTTTTGGAGTCATTTTGACTTTATGAATCTGGATGTCCATTTTCCTCCCCAGATTTGGGAATTTGGGGTCCATTATTTCTTTAAATAAGCTTTTTTTGCACCTTTCTGTTTTTCTTTCCTTCTGGA
>NW_007880367.1:0-560 GCF_000696425.1 Galeopterus variegatus
AAAATACAGAAAAACAGAAAAAATAAAGGTACATATACTTTTGAGATAATCAATGTACTATCATTTCTATTTTTTATCTTCTCACATTTATGTTCATATACATAAATATATTTACATATACTTATATTTATAGACATGTTATTGAATAAGGTTAGGTTATGCTATTTATATAATTTTTATGTATATCATATTTTCACATAACATTTTAACATGATCATTTCCCGTAAGATTGAATATTCTTTATTTGGATAATTTGCAAGTTGCAAAATAGTCTGACATATGGAATCACTTATTTAAAAAATCCCCTATTGCCAGGCCCCTTACGTTGCTTCTTATCTTTTCCTTTTACAAATAATGTTCCAATGAATGCCACTGTACGTATATTTCTGTGACCTCTTCTAGTTACACATTTAGAACAAATTTCTAAATCTAAAATCACTAGGTCACACATCCAACTTGTACCTCACACAGGCAATTTTTAAAAAAATCTAAATTCAGCCCTTTGCATTCACAATATCCCAATTATATCCCTTTTATTTGTTTTGCTCCTTTGTTTTACC
>NW_007880368.1:0-560 GCF_000696425.1 Galeopterus variegatus
AGGAATCTCTGAAGCCTACATTTCAACATCTCTGTGATACATCTTCTTTTGTAATTTGGTGGGTCCGCAGGTTTGTCCTTCCTTAGCTCTTTTGGGTGGTCAAATCTATTCATCAGAAAACAAAGTAACAGCAGAAGGAGTCCTGAAGGGAGTGAACAGACTGGCATTTGCCATTTGAGCAGAGGACAGGTAGGGTGGCCCATTGGTGCTCCTTGGCTGAGAGGTTACCACAGAGCTGATCAGGAAGGAAGAAGCTGCCTTTCAACACACTATCCAGGAAAGCAGGAGAAGGAGGCGATTCTGCCCCCAGGGACCCTTGACAATGTCCAGAGACGTTTTCGATTGTCACAACTTGGGGATGAGGGATGCCTACTGACATCTAGTGGGTAGAGGCCAGGGATGCTGCTAAACATCCTACGATGCCCAGGACTGCCTCCCTCTCCCCACTGAATCTGGCCTCATATGTTAATCATGCAAAGGTTAGAAAAACCTGCTGAAATTAAGGATATAAATAATTTTTTAAATCATGATAAGGACTTGGTGCAGTGGGCTGCAGTGCT
>NW_007880369.1:0-560 GCF_000696425.1 Galeopterus variegatus
GGCAAAGAGCACTGGGACTTTGGAAATGTGGGTTCAAGTCTCAGCTACGCTACCAGCTGGGCGATTTTCAGGGCGCCATTTAACTTCCATGAGCCTCAGTTTCCTCATCTGTAAAATTAGAGAACTGTGTTAATTGATCACTAAGGCTTCTTCCAGTTTTACCACATTAGGACATTTTAAATTTAAAATTAATATTTCCCAAACAGAAAGATTTAATTGCAATCAGGGCTGACATTTAAACCTAAAACAAGGGGCCGGCCCGTGGCTCACTCGGGAGAGTGTGGTGCTGATAATACCAAAGCCACAGGTTTAGATCCCAGGTAGGGATGGCCAGTTAGCTCACTGGGTGAGGATGGTGCTGACAACACAAAGTCAAGGGTTAAGATCCCATTACCGGTCATCTTTATTTAAAAAAAAAACAACAAAAAAAAACCTAAAACAACAACAAACTTCACATGGGCAGGTGGATTCTTTTTATTTTTCTTTTTTCTCCTTTTGTTTTTTTTAATCTTCTTTTGGCAGCTTGCTGGCACGGGGATCCGGATCTGTGACCCTGGTGT
>NW_007880370.1:0-560 GCF_000696425.1 Galeopterus variegatus
TGTTTTCACAGTTTTCTCATTCCCATCTTGAGTCTGGGCATGGAGTTCATGGTGAATATCTTGCACTGTGATAACAGCACACTCCTCTTGGAGTAAACTGTGCATTAAAACTAGCAGTTGGAGCATATACTTAGGACGTATAATAGATGTTTCTCAGAGGGCTGCATCTGACTGCCAAACTGCTCGCATTAGCTGGCGGGAGCAGCCAAAGTCATCCTTTAGGTTAACTGTGATTCCCACCTCTCCCCTCCATTTCCTTCCTGCCACTCCTTCCCCTCAAGCACCACACATGTCAAGAGAAAAGTGTTCTATGTTTGGTTTTCATCTCCGTAAGGAGGGGTTGAAATGCTATTTTTTTATTTTTATTTTTTATTTATTTATTTTTTGAGCAAGGAGTGAGCTGAGAAAAAGAAAACAAATTTAATTGCTGCCTGGAGAGGAAAGTGAACTAATAATCGAATGGCCCGTTTCCACCCCTACTATTCACACTTCAGTTCATGGCATAAGAACCACAAGAACTCACTTTGGCTTTATGGGGAGCTGATCTGCAGCAGTCCAGG
>NW_007880371.1:0-560 GCF_000696425.1 Galeopterus variegatus
CCTTCCTTCCTTCCTTCCTTCCTTCCTTCCTTCCTTCCTTCCTTCTTCCTTCCTTCCTTTCTTTCTTTTCTTTTCTTTCTGTTGCATCTTTGTCTGATTTTGGTATCAGGGTGAAGCTGGCCTCATAGAATGAGTTTGGGAGACTGGCCTCTGTTTCAATTTTTTGGAATAGTTTTAAGAGAATTGGTATTAACTCCTCTTTAACAGTTTGGTGGAATTCAGCAGTAAAGCCATCCAGTCCTGGGCTTTTACTTGTTGGGAGACTGCTGATTATTGCTTTGATCTTTTTACTTGTTATTGGTCTGTTCAGGTTTTTGGTTTCTTCTTGGTTAAGTCTTGGTAGTTTATGTGTGTCCAGAAATTTATCTATTTTCTCCAGGTTTTCAAAGTTTTTGGCATGTAGTTGTTTATAATAGTCTCTAGCGATTCTTTTTATGTCTGTGGTATTAATTGTAATGTCAGCACATGGAACATTCTCCAGGATAGACCACATGTTAGGTCACAAACCAAGTCTCAACAAATTTTAGAAAACTGAAATCAGACCTGAGGGGTGCTCAGGT
>NW_007880372.1:0-560 GCF_000696425.1 Galeopterus variegatus
TATGTGTTTTGAGCACAAAGAATTGAAAAAATAAATTTATACTCTCTTGACCTGCTGATTTGTTTTTGTTTTAACAGAAAAGGGAATTCTAAAATGTATTATTATAACTTCTTGATCTATAAGTTTCTGTGTAACTGGAAATTTTCATCCCTAAAACTTTTCATATATTTTTATTTTTCACTTTGCTTATAACATTTGGTACTAGTGAGGGAGTTTTCTCCTTCATATACACTAAAATATATTTATCATCTATAAATGGATTAGTTTCTGTTTTGCCTTGTCCTATGGAGGAGAGAGGGAAAAAGTTGCTTATGATGAAAACATTTTTTTGCATAAAAACATCTTGAGATTATGTTTGCCAGCAATTCAGTTCACCAGAAATTTAATGAAAATGTCTCATGTACGAGGCATGACACCAGGTCGAGGTCACAAATGTGAGAGATCAAAAAGGCTTCTGTGAGAATACGACATTTTTACTAATACCCACTTTGAAAATAGCGATCGGATGTACTCCCAGACCAAATCTAAAGGGAAAACAGCTCATTTAACACCTATCATTG
>NW_007880373.1:0-560 GCF_000696425.1 Galeopterus variegatus
GCAGCATTATTGGATATTGATGGCAAAATAAAAAAGCCTCTTCATATTATCTTATGCACCGCCGTTAAAACCCCAGCTTCACGTCATCCATCTGAGGAAGACTGTAGAGTTTAGCTATTCACATTGCTGTGCTGCTAGTTTCTTTGTTTTTGCAGCAAGATGCTTTCTGTCCAATCTATTCAGCAGCTGCCATGTAACAGAGGCTTTTCTATGTGACTGGAGAGTTTTTTTTTCACCATAGCTGTAAAAACAATAGGCCACATTCAGTTCTCCATCTGTCTTTTATTTCCCTCTGGATTGCTTAAAGAGGCAACAGTTTATTTATAGCCTCCAAATTATACTCTAAATAATATTTGATAAAGGCTAGTTTTTAAAGTTATCAGAGGAATTACATAATTGTACCTTTAGGATACGAGAAAAAGCATAAGCTTCCTGTGATTTTCCTGATACTGCTGAGCCGTGCGATTTGCTTGTACACTTTATCCAGTTTTGAACGTGACATTGAGAGAAACAAAAGATGACAGCAGTTCATCCAAAATCTAGTGTTATTACTGACAAAA
>NW_007880374.1:0-560 GCF_000696425.1 Galeopterus variegatus
CTATCATCCCTACTTACCACTAGTATCAAAGTGTGACGATGCAAGAAAGCCATGCAAGATGGCCTTGACAAGCCCAGATAATAATGTTTCCATCTTATCTAGCAGGTGGTCTCAGAGGCAGCTTCGATCTGACAACCCCCCGTGAAATAGATGGAAACTGTTCTGTGACTGAGAGAACAAGGTGGAGGGTCTGGCTCAGAGACAGTGTCAAGGCTGACTTAGCCTTCTTTCCCTGAAGGACCCCATACATTAGATCCCACCCTCAGAGCATGGTCAAGGTCACAAGTCAGGCTGCTTGAAAGTCCCACCCTCTACATAGATTTTCTTATCTTTTCGTTATCTGTGTGAGAACAGGATCCAGTTCTTGGAGAATGTCCTAAAATAAAAAACATTTTGAACAATGGTTCTATGTCTTATTTTCTGCTGATGATTAAGTACAATAACTTCTTATCTCAAATAGATTTCTGAGAGAGAAAAGAACTCTAAGTGGACAGAGTTTTTTTGTTTTGTTTTGTTTTGTCGTGTTAATTTTATTTCTTGGCTTGGAGGTTACACATCGT
>NW_007880375.1:0-560 GCF_000696425.1 Galeopterus variegatus
GGGGCACTAGCAGGCCCCACAAATCCTTGGCGTGTGAGCCTCTGGCTCCCTCCCCTCAGCCTCAGATGGAGTGACCAGCGAGAGAATTACCCTTCTGCTCCCCAGGCTGCCCAGATTTCAAGTAAATCCTCTCCTCTCTGCAACCTGGTTTCTCCTCTGAAAAGGGGGACATAACAGCACCTCTGACGGGCTGTGTTGAGGAGCGAGACCACCCCTGTTAAAGCACCTCTGAAGCACTCAGTACACGGAAGACACACAGATGTACCAGGGCCTTGTCCTGTCCTTCTGGGATGACAAGCTCAGGCCCCTTATTCCAAGTACAGACCCCAGAGATTCTGGGACAGGGGAGCGGGCAGTTAAAGAAGAGGTCTGTGTCTCCCAACCTCAGGCACCTCCCCACATGCACACACACACGTGCACCATGCACACATACATGCACACATGCACATATGTGCACACCCACACACAAGCACACACATGCACGGCAGCCACGGTAGGGAGCAAGGAGATAAAGATCCCCACCACACGCTCCCCAAACAGAAGCCAATGGCTGTGAGACC
>NW_007880376.1:0-560 GCF_000696425.1 Galeopterus variegatus
TTAGCAGGCACAAATACATTATTTTTATGTAGCATATATATTTATTCGCGGTGGCTCCCTTGGGGGAGGACTATTGGAGATGAGAGGGAGTGAGGGGCACAAAGCCCCCGCCTCTCCTTGGCTTCTGTCTTTGGAAGCCTGCTATTTTAGGCTGACACACCAATTCCATTTGCGGCCTTTATATTAAGAAAGATAGGGCTGGCTGGTTAGCTCAGTTGGTTTGAGCATGGTATTATAACACCAAGGTCAAGAGTTTGGATCCCTCAACTGGCCAGCCACCAAAAAAAAGAGAGCGAGAGAGAGAAATAAAAAGAGAGATAATTCTGAAGCTCAGAAGGACCCCAATTATCAAAGATTCATGTGTGCCTACTATTCTGACTTTTACGAAAAGACAAAACCACACACTTTTAGCAAACTTTCTTAACAAAGTTAAGTATCCAAAACTAGGTTAGTTAGAGAAGTCAATTGAACACAAAAGCTCATTTCCAAGCACTCCCACTGTTTGAAGTTACATTGGCTATGGTTGGGAGGGTGGGGGTGAGGGGGTGTTGAATTTGCTT
>NW_007880377.1:0-560 GCF_000696425.1 Galeopterus variegatus
AGCACACGAAGAGATGCTCAACATCAACTATTTATTAGGGAAATGCAAATCAAAACACCCATGAGGTATTACCCCATACCTATTAGGATGGCTGCTGTAAAACAAACAAATTAAAAGAAAGCAAAGCAAAACAACAACAACAGAAAAAAAATCAGAAAAAAGAAGTTTGGGCAAGGATGTGGGGAAATTAGAATCCTTATAAACTGTTGATGAGAATTAAAATGTTGTAACCACTGCAGAAATAGTACGGTGATTCCTCAAAATATTAAAAGTGGATTTACTATTTGATTCAGCAATTCCACTCCTGGGTACATAATCAAAATAATTGAAAGAAGCGTCTCAAAGAGATATTTGTATGTCCATGTTATAGCAGCATTTTTCACAGTAGCTAAAAGGTGAAAGAAATATGGAGTCCATTTTTTTTAATCATGTAATGGATTTTTAACTATTTAGTTTTATATTTCATTTTTATTATTTTACCTTTTTAAATTGAAACATAATTGCACATATTTGTGGAGAACAGAGTTGACTATCAGTATTTGTGTACAACAGGTGATAAT
>NW_007880378.1:0-560 GCF_000696425.1 Galeopterus variegatus
AATTAATAATTGCATAAAAGGTGCAACATTCTACCAAATGAGAATCTGTATATAATCAAATAGATAAAATTTTAATATACAAAGTTAGAGTAACTGAGCTACAAAGTTTTTGTGATAAAGCTACTGGCAAATGTAAAATATTGTTCAGAATGATCGAATGCATTTCTATGCTGCTCATCAGTTGTTTAAAGTTGTTTTGTACTTAAAGAAATTACTTTGGAAATCAACCTAAATATCTTTAGATGGTATTAAATAAAACAAAATTTGGTAAATAAATATCTTAAATATTATATAAATTTTAAAAATTATATTATTATATAAAATCTTTAATTTTAAAAATTATAAAATCTTTAAGTACGTTTACGGCTTACTCTCAAATATATATTTCCTGGTTTAGAAAGTAAATAGTATGTTTACGCTAGTGATATGAAACCCACAAATCCTGTTGGTTATAAGTCAGCTGCACAAATCAGTTATTTATGTGACACTTGGCTCCCATTTGGAGGTTAAGAGTCAGTGCACCACAGAACTACATGCATAGCATATTGGAACAAGAGAAA
>NW_007880379.1:0-560 GCF_000696425.1 Galeopterus variegatus
ACTTCAGTTACTTGTATATATTGTTTAGCATGCTTTCTCCCAGGAAACATATCTACTTGGGAGGCCAAAGTACAATTGTAAGGTTACTTGATGACATGGAATTGGAGCAAAAGAAATTACCTGAAACATCTTAGTGGCTAGTATATCCATATCAAAGCCGCAGATCTGCCATTATAGTCAAATTTCTTGTTCACGGGACAGAGATGAAGGCATTTATCCGATAATTGTCTCTAACCTCTCCTTTTTTTGCTTTCGTGGTGAATAATTATGCTTTATGTTGAAATACTGTTTGATAAATAAATATCTTTTGTTTGTTTCTTTCTCCGATTAAGCAATTGTTGTAATTGTTATCAGTTCAAGGGGGGAAAAAACAATGTCTGTTTTCTTTATAATTTTATTCAATTGCTCGACACAATATTTGGCCTGTATATCATGTTCAATGACTGGTAAACAATAGCTTCTTCACGTATTAATTCATTTAATCAGTTGATGGACAAGGCTTTGGGGTCACATCTGTATCTTAAATTTGCAAAATCATATATTTATTCTCTGAGGCAATA
>NW_007880380.1:0-560 GCF_000696425.1 Galeopterus variegatus
GTTAAATATCACCTAAGGACTTTACCTCCTCTTCTGGGAAAGGAATTTATGGAATTTATGGAATTATTTAGGAATAATGCATTTTTGGTTGTTCACAGGATAGTTGTATCATGCTAGGTGAGACTATTATGTTGTAACTTTTGAAGATTAATTATGGTTTAAGATGATAGTATGAGCACCAAGTTGACAAGGGGTAGACTTGTGAAGGTTAATTCTAGGTGTCAATTTGATTAGATTAAGGAATGACAAGAAACCTGGTAGAGCTATCTTTTTAGGTGTGTCCATGAGGGTGTTTATGGCAGTGATTAGTATGACAGCCTGAATGGACTAGGTGGGAAAGACCCGCCCTCAGTATGGGTGGAAACCATCTAATCTGCTGGGGGCCCGAAGAGAGAAGTGATGGAGAAAACAGGTGAATCTCTATCTCTATCCACTGGAGCTGGGATACACTCTTCTCCCCTCTCTGTGGACATCAGAGCTCAAGATTTTTCAGCTCTTGGGTTCCAGGACTTACACCAAGGACACCATTGGTTTCCCTGGTTTTGAGGCTTTCAGAATTG
>NW_007880381.1:0-560 GCF_000696425.1 Galeopterus variegatus
ATTAGTACATCTTTTGGTAACTAGTATACCAAACTCTTTCTTCTGAACTTTTGTCAAAATTATCTTTGCTATTCTTGCTCATTTGCTTTTTTATACTAATTTTATATTCAGCTCATTAAGTTTAATGAGAAATTCTATTGAAAGTGAGAATTCACATATTATAATCCAGGGGAGAAATGGAATATCGAATCTTCTCACCAATAAATATAAAGTTTCTCTGAGTTTACACGTCATATGTGTTCTTTAGTTAACATATTTTTCTAATAGAGTGGACTTATAAAGTTTGTTTACATTCATGCTACAGTTTTTGTTATTGTAAATGGAATCTTTTATCTTTTCTCCACTCCTGGTGATTGCTGGTGTAAAGGAAAGCTACAGACTAAAGACCGATCTTGTATATGTCTACCTGAACGGATTAATTCTAATTATTAATTCCAGTAGTTTGTGAGGTGATATTCTTGGGTGGTTTTTATGTTGGCAATTATATCATCATCAAATGGTGACAGTTTTGTTTCTTTCTTCCTAAGATATTAGGAAGTAATATCTTCTTCTTAAGATAA
>NW_007880382.1:0-560 GCF_000696425.1 Galeopterus variegatus
ACCATATGAAACCTTAGGAGAAATTTCCCAGTTTCTTTAGAAAAATTAATTCTGAGAGAGACGCAGTGACAGAGATTGAGGGGCAAGTTATACATTTTTTAAAGGTGTAAAACGTTATCTGAATCAATTATGGTACGTGGACCTTCTCTGGGTACTAATTTAAACAAACTTTAAAATTTATGATATCTTGGGCCGGCCCGGTGGCTCACTGCTACAGTGCGCCGCTTGGGAGCGTGGCGACGCTCCCGCCGAGGGTTCGGATCCCACATACAGACCGGCCGCTCACTGGCTGAGCGAGGTGCAGGAGCAGCGCTGAGGGTTGCGATCCTGTTGCCGGTCCCCGTCTGGTACGGGCGTGACACTGAGGGTTGCGATCCGTTGCCGGTCACGAAAAAAGAAAAAAGACAAAAAAAAAAAAATCTATGATATCTATGTGAAAATCAGAGATGTGAATACTGAGGATATTTGATTTAGATTTAGATAAAGGAATTTGATGCTGTTTTTCAGTATGCTGATGGTATTATAATTATGTTTTTTTTAAAGAGGGGCTTATATTTTAG
>NW_007880383.1:0-560 GCF_000696425.1 Galeopterus variegatus
TTTAATTCAAGTCCCTTTCCATGTTGATCCTTTTTTTTTTTTTCCTTTTTGTGACCGGCAATGGGATCACAACCCTCGGTGTTGCTCCCACACCTCGCTCAGCCAGTGAGCAGCGGGTCTGTATGTGGGATCCGAACCCTCGGCGGGAGCGCTGCCATGCTTCCCAAGCGGTGCACTGTAGCAGTGCGCCACCGGGCCGGCCCTCCATGTTGATCCTTAACATGCTCAGTCTTTCCTGTCTTGAACATAGGACTGTGGCTATAATAACTGTTTTAATGTCCTTGCCTGCTAATTCTCTCCACCATGTCAATTCTGTCATCTTATTAACTGATTTTTCTCCGTCCTTGCCTACTAATTCTCTCCACCATGTCAATTCTGTCATCTTATTAACTGATTTTTCTCTTCATTATGGGTTATATTTTCCCTGCTTCTTTGCATGCCTGGTAGTTTTTGATTGGATTCCAGGCATTGTGAATTTTATCTTGTGTGCTGGTAATTTTTGTATTTCTGTGAATATTCTTGAGCTTCGTTTTGGGATGTGGTTAAATTACAAGGAAGAC
>NW_007880384.1:0-560 GCF_000696425.1 Galeopterus variegatus
ATGACTACAATAATAATTATAATAGCTGAAATTTATTTTTCATATACTGTGAACCAAACACCTTATATGCAACTCTTTGCTGTGTTAACTCATTTAACCCTTGTAACAACCCTCTAAAATAAGCTCTGCTATTTTCTTCACTTTATAGATGAGAAAATTGAGGCTTAGTGAGATTAACTCCACGATCTCCAGAGCCCATATTCTTAACTTCTAATCCAAATAATCAACAGGCTATATTTTAAACAGTGAAGGATGTGATTGAGCTTCCAAAAAATCAGTGTAGTCTTCAACTGCTTTAATGGTAGTGGTCAGATCAGAAATTCTACTTTCTGCCAATAAGATTACATCTGACGTATATTGCCAGATAATGGGCTTCACAACTCAAGGATAGTAGCAAACAAGAGTTTGACCAGGGAAACATGACAAGTACGGCAGGAGTCTAGAAAACATCCCATATGGATTGGACAAGTCATTTAGCCAGGTTGACTATCAATTTTTTAATATTGTTTAAAGAGACAATACATGTGCATTGTAGAAAAATAGAAAATAAAGACAAGGGG
>NW_007880384.1:6183-6638 GCF_000696425.1 Galeopterus variegatus
AGACAACAAAACAATGAACTGAGCAAGACTATCCAGAATATGAAGGAGAAAATTTACAAGTAGATTAATACTTTAAAAAAGAGTGTAGCAGAGCTCAATGAACAGAAGGAGTCACTCAAAAAAATAAAAAAACACAACTGAAAGCTTAAGCAGCAGGCTAGAGCAAGCAGAAAACAATTTCTGATCTTGAAGAAAATCTCTTTGAAATAATTCAGGCATACGAAAAAAAAAGAAATAAGAATTTAAAAAAATAAAAAAAATCTAAGAACGATAGCAGACAACCTTAAATGCACAAACATCCAAATCATGGGTTTTCCTGAAGTTGAGATGAAAGGAAAAGGCATTGAGAACATATTTAACTAAATAATAGCAGAAAACTTCCCAGGTATAGGGTGAGACACGGACCTTCAGATTCAGGAGGCTCAAAGATCCCCAAACAGATTCAATCCAAAAAG
>NW_007880385.1:0-560 GCF_000696425.1 Galeopterus variegatus
AAAACATATACACCATTAACAAAGTATACAATATTTGTATATCCACTTCCTGTCTAAAGTGTAAGGGTTGGTAATGCAATCTCAGTCTCAAAATGATTTCCTTCCTCTGAGGATGAAGTAATGTTAAAATAAGACTCATGTATTAATACCATCTAGCATTATTTAAAAATAGGCATGGTGAAGATGCACACATGGCTGCCTCAGTTATTTAGGTAATCATTGGTTCAAAATGCAGACTGTGCTGCACGTGAATTCATAAGCTGCTGGGGATTGAATGCACCCCAGAGCTCACTGAAGCTTGACTCCTATTGTAACAGTGCTAAGAGGATGTGAAATCTGATTATGGGATTTTAAAGGTGGGGCCTTTAAGATGTGATAAGATTGTGAGGACTGTGCCTTTGTGAGTGGATTGATCTATTCATAGAGTAGTGGACATGGTTCTGCTGGCTTTATAAAGAGTGCAAGTGAGAAAGTTAGCTCTCACTCTTAGGCCATTCTTGCCGTGTGACACCCTGTATTGCTAGAGAGAGTCATCACCAAGAAGAAGGCCCTCACCAGAT
>NW_007880386.1:0-560 GCF_000696425.1 Galeopterus variegatus
ATAGCCTACAAACTACACATCAATAACTGTAGTCAACAACTCATAAATTGAGTCATCAGGAGATGCTGTGTCATTACTTTTACCTGGATTATTCAGGTAGAATCTTTTGGGAGTATCTGAATATCTACAGGAATTTAATGTTTTTCCAAAGAAAATAAGTCAGTGTATTTCTCACAGCTTACATTTTTAGTAAGTATCAGATCTGAAAGAGATAGCTAAGAGTATTTCCCATTTGCCCTGAATGGCTCATTGAAAATAATATATGTACAACCAACCCTGGAACTGGTAACTGCTTGTAAAGCTAGAGCTAATGTCAGAATCCTGCTGACACAGCCAATTGTAAAGCTACACAACTACACCAGTTGTCGAGTAAGGCAAATCATAACTAAAGACAAAATGTGTCATTATTTTAGTTATACTAAATTTCCATTTATACTGTCAGCTAGGCTTCAGACCCTTCAAACTCATTGTACAGACTAGGTCACAAACCCCTCACACACAGGTCCATGCTAAGTAATTGGGAGAGATCCTGGGAGCCATTGGCAGATGACACAAGCTCA
>NW_007880387.1:0-559 GCF_000696425.1 Galeopterus variegatus
GTAAAGAAATGAATCAGGCTTCCCTTGTCCTGTAGATAAAGAGAAAAGCTGGTGACACCCCACACACACATCCTCTCCCATCTCTCCATCCCATAATGACTAAATGCCTCTAATCTAGTGAACACATGTTGATCGTGCCTGTCCAGAATCATTCCCCCACTTCTTTTCATAACAGCACCCTGGTGGGTTCCTTTGGGAAACTACTCTAAACATAATCCTGATAGAACAATCAACCCAGTTGTCCCAAAATCCCTTGGCAAAGAAAGTGGACAAATGACCCAGGCTGGGCCAGAGAATTTTATCTCCATTAGCTTATGAGATTCACTAAGACAGGGGCCATGATTTCCTCATTCACAGCTTCAGTATGTACAGTGGATGTGTAGATGAATGGAGGATGGGTGGATGGATGGATGGATGTGTGGGTGAATGGAGGATGGGTGGATGGATGGATGGATGTGTGGGTGAATGGAGGATGGGGTCGATGGATGGATGGATGTGTGGGTGAATGGAGGATAGGTGGGTGGATGGATGGATTTGTGGGTGAATGAAGGATGGGTGG
>NW_007880388.1:0-559 GCF_000696425.1 Galeopterus variegatus
AGTTTTTCTTGCTCCAGTTTTACATGTGGACACGGTAAACTAATCATGAAAGATACGTTCTGTTTCTCTGGCTTGGTTTGGGTCCCTTGAGACCCTGAGAGAATGATTCAGTGCAAGTCATTTTGTACATCATCCCCGAAAATGCTTGTCGTGCAAGGAAGTGAGGTGGGGAGGGGAAGGGGGCAGATGAGGGTGTCTCATCAAGCCACCATGTTGTTACCGCTGTGGGCAGATGGGGCTCAGCCCACTGGGCACTCAGAGACCTTGTGAAATGTGTTGCAAAGTTACCTCCACTGAAGGGCGAGGTAGCGGGGAGATTTATCTACCACTTCTCTGTCTGTCACTGGCTGCGGGCTGATTCTGGGGGCCGAATGCAGGCTGCTTGTGCTTCCTGGCCAGAAATATATGCCCCCAGCAGAGAGGCAGGCGTGTTGGCACAGACAGCCTTCCAGCGCGGACTAACACAGCAGAAGCAGGTGGGCGGGCACTGAAAGCGTAGGAACACCTGCATCGCCTGCTCTGGCTGGTCGCATTTTTCCTCTTGGTTGGACCCCTTCGT
>NW_007880389.1:0-559 GCF_000696425.1 Galeopterus variegatus
TTATAAATAGCTGCTTTTTATAAGCCTCCAGTCACGGAACAAAAAAGAGAGACTCTTGCTCGAGTGTTAACCTGCTTCTATTATTAAATGGATTTAAAATCACATGATTCAGTAAATAAATCAAAATAATACATGATCTTCTACGAGCACAAATTTGCAGAAGTACAATGTAGTTTCATCAAGAAATGCCAACAATGGTCTAAATAAAATTTTGTTTCAGTGTTTACAAATGCAAGATGGCATAGTGGAAAGAACTGGGAGCAAGATACTCCATTACTATACAGCTGCTTGATCTCTCCGGGTTCTAGTTTCCTCCACCAGAACATGAGGGAGTGCTACAAATGGTTTCAAATGTTTACCTCTAGTTCTAACATTCAAAGATATATATAAAAGTTGTGGGACTATTAAGGAGGTATTCTTTCGTGAAAATAGGTGACATTCACTGTGTAAATGTGGCAAAGATATTTTGTCACATATTCTCCTTCAGTGTTTTTTGTTTTCTAATAAATTTAATTTTTACAGCAATTCTAGGTTCACATCAAAATTGATCAGAAAGTAC
>NW_007880390.1:0-559 GCF_000696425.1 Galeopterus variegatus
CCTAACTTCAGCACGGAAATCCAAACACAGAATAGCTGTGCTTTGGCAGAGGCCCAGCACTGAAACAGGAGATGCCAAAGGTCTGATGACAGAGTCAAGGTTTTTGGCTTATCTATGAAGGAAAATTAACACATGGGCTTTAGATGAAAAATACCCCATCTTCATGCAAAATGCAGCAACATTAATTACAAGGGTAAAGTCTATTCATATCTTACTTCAGAAGAAAATGGGTTATTTTTCATTCTGGATGCACTGATTGTTATTCAATAACCTTGCTGGATATTGCCCTCAACTACATTTATCAACCATGAGAGTTGCTCAGAAAATAAGTTTAAAAGGTTAATTAGCAGTGCATTATGCAGAATGCAGAAAATTTGATGGTGGTTGACTATTATGCTGGCATGGGAGGGAACATTTCAAAGGGCTCAGATCTGATTGTTTGTGACATGGTGTTTCCTTAATTAAGAATGACTATTCTCTTACATATGTGCTCCCACGCACAAGGTACATGCCAAGATTTAATTTTTTTAACTCAAAATTTTCTCAACTGCTAAAAGTT
>NW_007880391.1:0-559 GCF_000696425.1 Galeopterus variegatus
AAGTAGACTTCTGAATGGAAGCACATATTTATTGTATGATAAGCATATCAGTTATTATTCATTAACTTAAAAGGATTGGGAAAAATATAAAAGGCAATACAACTATACCAAGGAAATAATTGGAAAATATTTTCATAAAATCCTACTTATAGTTTTGAGAATTTTTATAGGCCAAAGTCTCAAAGTCTCTTTGGAAACAAATTAAGCAGCAGAGAGAAGGGCTCCCTAATTGAACTATTTGTGTAGATCTTTGTTCTTAGGAGTGTAAAGAAAACGAGTCTGAATGTTTGAAAGGATCTAGTAAACAAACACCTTCACTTTCTATGTACTTTTAAACATCTGATCTTTGCTGCTGAATTATTTACTGAATACAGTTCATGGAATCTATGTTAAATTTTTTAAAAATAATTTAATTAAGCAATAGCAAAAAAGAAAAAAAAAAACAGGAAAAATTAAGAAGAGTTCTGGACTTTCAAGACTTTATTTTTTTACACACACAAAAAAGTCTCAATGATTTTAAGTGAAGAATGGCTACCCAAATATAAAACATGACATTCCC
>NW_007880392.1:0-559 GCF_000696425.1 Galeopterus variegatus
CCAACTGCTGTGGCTAATTCCAATGCGGAGCCATCTCCACAGTTCCTGGAGGGTGACAGCACCCTCCCAGCAGGAGAAAAATTAGGTGTGAGAGGTTTCTGTGAAGATGAAACGTGGGGTAGTAAGAACTGATGCGTCATGGTTAGAGAATAAAATGTTAGAGTTAAGTTTTAAGAGGGTGTATTAGTTTGCCAGGACTGCCCTAACACAATGCCACAGACTGGGTGGCTTGAAACAATGGAGATTTATTTTCTCACAGTCCTGGAGACTAAAGTCTAAGATTGACATGCTGGTGGGATTGTTTTCCTCTGAAGCCTCTTTTGATCCCTCTTTGCATGGTCGTCCCTTTGTGCAGGTGCACCCTGCTGTCTCCCTGTGTGTCTTAATCTCCTCTTCTTTTTTTGTCTTTAGTTTTTAAAAATTTTATTTATTTATGGCTGCAAACAAGTCTTAACAGTTTTTTTTTTTTTTTGTGACCGGTAAGGGGATCGCAATCCCTGGCTTGGTGTCGCCCGCACCGCGCTCAGCCAGTGAGCACACCGGCCATCCCTATATAGGA
>NW_007880393.1:0-559 GCF_000696425.1 Galeopterus variegatus
GGTAGGGCACAGGGGTATGGTCCTCCTCTGGCCCATTATGTCTGGGGCCTCGGCTGGGTGGCTCGGACAGTGGGAAACAGCTGGAACAGCTCGACCAAGACCACAGATCTGAGACCTTGGCTCTTCTCTGCGTGGCATCTGCAAGGGCCGAGATGTCCCAGATGGTTGTTTTACTCACATGTATGGCACCTGAGCTGGGATGGCTGGGACAGACGGTTGGGCAGGCACTGCAGTCTCTCCTTCTGCAGTCCCTCTGAGGAACTAGCTGGGGCTTCCTCCAAACGTGGCAGTTGCAGGGCGTACAGTTAGACTTCCCATGTGGCACCGGCTTCCCCAGAGTGAGCATGCCATCAGAAACTGCTGGTCCTCCTCAAGGCTGGGCCTGGAACTGGCCAAGTATCACATCTGCCACATTCTGTTGGTCAAAGCTGTGACAGGCCAACCTAGATTCAAAGGGGGTGGGAGGATAGATCCCAGCTATTGATGGGAGAATGGCACGCACGTGAACGAAGCCTTGGTGACAGCACTTGGGAGAGAAGGGACCACATTCTTCCAGCAT
>NW_007880394.1:0-559 GCF_000696425.1 Galeopterus variegatus
GGGGGATAGTTCATTGGTATCAAAGATATATTTTTTAAATCTTTAATTTTAATTTTTATTAAAAAAAGTTTGAACCAAAGAAATGAAAAGTCTGTACACTGAAAATTATACACCATTGGTGAAATTGAAGAAGACACATCAAAATGGAAAGACATTGGATGTTCATGAGTTGGAAGAATCAATATTGTTGCAATGTTCATACTACCCAAAGTGATCTACAGATTCAATGCAATTACTATCAGAATTCTTTTTCACAGAATTAGAAAAAGCAATCCTAAAATTTATATGGAACCCTAAAGTAGCCAAATCAACCTTGAGCAAGAAGAGCAATGTTGGAGGCATCACACTCCCTAATGTCAAAGTGTATTATAAAGCTACTGTAATCAAAACAGCATGGTACAGGCATAAAAACAGACCCATAGACCAATGGAACAGAATACAAGTCCCAGAAACAATCCCATACATAACCATCAACTGATGTTTGACAAGGGCACCAGGAATACACAATGGGGAAAGGACAGTTTCTTTCATAAATGGTGTTGGGAAAGCTGGATTTCCA
>NW_007880395.1:0-559 GCF_000696425.1 Galeopterus variegatus
TGGGAGCAGGGGCCTCTCCTGCAGGAGCTCCGGCCTTCTCTGAATGGGAACCACCATCATTGAGCTTTGGGGACAGTGAGTTCAGGCTCCAAGCTGCTAGATCTCCTGATTTTTGGAAACAGGAAGGAAATGTCCTGATTTTAAAATGTTGGCAACTAATTCAATTCAAATAACAACCCCAGTCTGCAGTCAACCAAAAGGACAGTTTGCAACTTCTGAAATTCAGTGTTTTTCAAATTGATTTCCTGAGTACCCAGAAAGGGTCCCTGGGGTAGCCTGGGACATAGGAGTCCCTGCCCCAGCCTCAGCACTTCTGCTTTTATCTGCTTTGGCTCCCATGTGTCAACTGTCACTGGGGGTGAAAAAAAGTTCTGCTGGTTAATAAAAAGTTTGAAAACCACAGAAATTCCCCAGATTAGAAAACCAAGGCCCAGAGAAGGGAAGTATCTTGCCACTGCTGTAAGTGGCAGCACAAAGGCAAGGAGAACCTGTGTCCCCTGGCCAGCACGCCTGGGCTTGTCCATGACCTGGTTATCCTGAGGTGGTCAGAGCTTCCTGG
>NW_007880396.1:0-559 GCF_000696425.1 Galeopterus variegatus
AACATGACAAACCTGGAGGACATTCCATTAAGTGAAATAAACCAGATACGGATCTTACTTACATGTAGAATCTTTTAAAAAGTAGATCTCATAACAGAGAGTTAGGGGTGGAAAAAAAGGGGAGATGTCAGTCAAAGGGTACCAACTTTCAGTTTTAAAATGAATTATTACTGGAGACCTAATGTACACCATGTTAATATAGTTAATAATAAGTTATTTAAGACTATAGTTAATAATAATGAATTGTAGAGTTGAAATTTGCTAAGAGAGTAGATTAAATGTTCGCACCACACACACACACACATACACACACACCCCTAGCTATGTGAGGTGGATACGTTAACTAACTTAATTGTGGTGATCATTTCACAAAGTATACATAAGGGTTCACTAAAACATCACAATGTACATCCTAAATATATATAACTTTTGTTAATCATCTCAATAAAGCTAGAAAAAAAATCAATCTATATTAGTTTTTTGGGTTTTCTGTTTTTGTTTTTTTAAATTCTAGCACCTGCAGCACTTCTGAGCCATATTCATCTTGAAAACATTATTC
>NW_007880397.1:0-559 GCF_000696425.1 Galeopterus variegatus
AGCGTTCCCCACCCCTACCAACTTCATGACAATTAATGATGTCTCCAGACATTGCCAGATGACTCTGGGGAGCAAAATCACCTGCGGTTATGAACCACTGGTGTAGGTATAGCACAGTGTGGCTGCATAGATATATACGTTAGGAGGTAGGAGGCCTGGATCCTAAGTGGGGTCACTGCTATCCAAGAGATTATTGGTGCCTCCTTAACCACTCCGGTATGAAGTTCCTCATCTATTGAAAAAGATGCTTAAAGAAAAGAATTTGTAAATATGCTTCCAACTTTAATGTTTACAGGAACAGCACTCTTGAAAAGTGCGGGGTTTTGGGCTGAGCCCGTGGCGCACTCGGGAGGGTGCGGCGCTAGGAGTGCAGCAGCGCTCCTGCCGCGGGTTCGGATCCTATATAGGGATGACCGGTGCACTCACAGCGCTCACCGGCTGAGTGCGGTGCGGCCGGTCTCAAAAAGGACAAAAAAAAAATGAAAAGTGTGGGGTTTTTGTACAGCAGAGGAAAAACATCTCAGCTGAGTTGTGCTATCCATCCTGTCCGTCCTCCCCC
>NW_007880398.1:0-559 GCF_000696425.1 Galeopterus variegatus
TGTGCTTAGGAAGTGCTGGAGTGTCCTGGAAGCCTGAGAAAGATCCTCACAGTCAGAATATAAGGGCCTGCCCACCAGTGGGTGCAGAGAGAACTGTCTTGGGAGCCCCGAGAAGTGGTGGAGCACCCGACAGAGCAGCCCCCTGGGAGTCTGAGGGTTGACCACTAGAAGTGTTCAGTGTGGATGACACATGACCAAGGAAGGTCCCAGGCTGGTCTGTGGCTCTCAATGCAGGAAAGTCACTTTTCCACCAGTGTCTGTACCTCACCTAGCCTTGCATTCATTGGCTTTGGTTCTTTCAGAGGAGAAGAGTCACTGAAAGCTCCTTGGTATCTGCTAATAATTCTATACTTTTTAAAAAAAATGTTGAACTGGCAAGCTTTCTAAAGTGCCGAGTTGGAAATGCTTGCAAGTGGGTGAGGATTTCCCCAGGTCACTAAGAGCATCTTCGGGACAAGACCATATTTCCTGTACCTCTGCATCCACCGTGTCAAGCACGACTAAGTGAATAAATGCAGTCCCGGTTCTGGTTGGAGTAACAAGGACACCAAGAAGACCT
>NW_007880399.1:0-559 GCF_000696425.1 Galeopterus variegatus
TAATGTGATGGATGATTTTTTATTGAAACATAATTGATTATACATATTTGTGGGGTACAGAGTTGAATATCAATAACTGTGCACAATGTGTGATAATCAAGTCAGGATGACTAGCATATTCTTTATTACAAAACGTAATCATTTCTTTCTGTTGAGGACATTTGATTTCTTCTAACGAAGTAAGCTAACCAGCCAGCCCTCTTTTTTAATTTCTTTCATCAGTGTTTTGTAGTTCTCATTGCGGAGATCTTTCACTTCCTTGGTTAAATTAATTCCTAGGTTTTTTGTTTTTGTTTTTCTGTAACTATTGTAAGTGGTCTTGCTTTCTTGATTTCTTTTTCTGCTAGTGCCTTTTTGGAATATAAAAATGCTACTGATTTTTGAGTATTGATTTTGTATCCTGCAACTTTACTGAATTCATTTATCAGCTCTAAGAGTTCGTTGGTGGAGTCTTGAGGTTTTTCTATATATAGGATCATGTCATCTGCAAACAAGGACAGTTTGATTTCATCTTTTCCAATTTGGATGCCCTTTATTTCTTTCTCTTGCATGATTGCTC
>NW_007880400.1:0-559 GCF_000696425.1 Galeopterus variegatus
TCTTGAGATGTGGAGACTCTCCTGGATTATCTGAGTGGATGTCACCACAAGGGTCCTTATCAGGGAAGGAGGGAGAAAAAAGGGCTAGAGTGGGAGACGTGAGGACAGGAGCAGAGGTTGGAGCAGCGTAAGTGCTGGCTGTGCAGGTGGAGGTGGGGCCACAAGCAAGGACAAGGGTGGCCTCCGGACGCTGGGAAAGGCGACAGGTGGATTCTGCCCTGAGCCTCCAGGAGGAACCAGCCCTGCAGATACTGTGATTTTAGCCCAGGAAGACTTGAGACCTACAGAGCTGTGAGGTGATAATTTCATGTTATTTTAAGCTGCTAAGTTCATGGTAATTTGCTACAGCAGCAATAAGAAACCAACACAGAAGAGTCCTGTTTCCATGTCATTGGGGGCTTCTTATGGATCACTCAGTTCACGTCCTTTCTCTGCTCCAAACTGCTTGATGGCTCCCAGAACACTTGGAGCAAAACCCCAAGTTCCCCTGCAGACCCGTCCCGGCCACCTCTCTGTCTTCACCTTTGATCACCTTCAGCGACTTCCTCCCGGAAGCTTC
>NW_007880401.1:0-559 GCF_000696425.1 Galeopterus variegatus
ATATATGTACACTAAGTGGGCAGGGGTATTGATGATGCTTTGGGTCAGCTGAAATCCACAGCTTTCAAAAGTTTTGAGTTTCCTTTTTTTCTCAGGTATAGTAACTTTGATAATAATCTTAAGTTCCTTTGGGGAAGAACTGGGCTAATATTTATTTTAAACATTTGTTTTGGCATTGAAAGTATCTTTATCAAAGGAAATTGGCCTCCTCTTTAATCAATGAGCTCTAAGTCTGAGAAGAAGTTAGATCTGGAAACTGAGTATGAATTTCCATTACAGCAGCTGACATTAATTTGCTTACTCACTCTAGATTTTTTGCTTTTATAAATCACATGATATTTTCATAGACTGACAATCTGCTTTATCTTAGGAACACCGTGGTCTATTAATCATCATTCGAGGTCCCTCCAGGTAAGTAAACCCATTTTGCTTTTGAGGATGAAGTTCTACCATCAATTTTCTGATATTCCTGAATAGTATCTTCCCTAGGGCACTAGTAAGCCCAGTTCCACGGCAATCATCAGTCCTGATCTCATAGGACAGCTGTTTAAGTGACCCA
>NW_007880402.1:0-559 GCF_000696425.1 Galeopterus variegatus
TGCAAGAAAATACAGGAGAACATCTTCATAACTTGGAGGTAAGAATGACTTTTTTTTTTTTCCTTTTTGTCTTTTTCTCGTGTCCGACAACGGATCGCAACCCTCAGTGTCACGCCCGTACCGGACCGGGACCGGCAACGGGATCGCAAACGAGCGGGAACCGGTCTGTATGTGGGATCCGAACCCTAGGCGGGAGCACTGCTGTGCTTCCAAAGCGGCGCACTGTAGCAGTGCGCCACCGGGCCGGCCCTAAGAATGACTTTTTAAACAGCATACATAAAGCAAAAACCATAAAGGGAAAGATTGATAGAGTGATAACTTGGACACATTAAGATTTAAAATTTCTGTTTATCAAAGGGCACCTATTAAAATAGTAGGAGAATATATTTAGAACACACATAGTGAGTGAAGGGCTGATATTCAGAATATGTATACACACACACACACATATTCAATAAGAAAAAGACAACCTAATAGAAAAATGAGTAAGGGCCGGCTCGGTGGCACACTGGAGAGTGCGCCGCTTGGGAGTGCAGCGGCGCTCCCGCCGAGGGTTCAG
>NW_007880403.1:0-559 GCF_000696425.1 Galeopterus variegatus
ACGTTTCCTAAATATGGCCCTTTTGGCATTCCTAAAAGCATTCTGCCAAGATTTACTTAAATTATGTGTTGATGACGGCAAGTAATCACTGAAAAACTCATCTCAATAATGCCGGGCATTGCTAGGATGTGTTATGATAGTTTCCAGGAGTGGCAGAACAGATGCTCCATTACTGGGTTCCCTCATATAATCAAGGATGTTAAGCGGTGTTAGCACACATTTCACCACACATATGCTGGACAATGCAGCAGTGTCCTGCACCATATCACAGGATCATTAGACAGTGTTTTAGTCTGACTCCTGACAACATCACCACCAGGCAGAGGCTCCCACTCAAGTGCATTCAGATACTTGGCAGGTGCATGGACTACCTCACTGTGTTACAATCAATCACTCCCAGCCTCCACTGGAGCCCTGAAGCAAACTTGAAAACTCAGTTCACACACAGCCTCTAGCAGCATCTTGCAGCATATTATAGCTTCCTACGTGGGATGCAGCTGCAAATCAGAAACACCATCTGCAGCATGCCTGCATGGCTGCTTTGAATTGCAAACAGAAG
>NW_007880404.1:0-559 GCF_000696425.1 Galeopterus variegatus
GAGCGCCGCCGCGCTTCCCAAGTGGCGCACTATCCAGTGCGCCACCGGGCCGGCCCCTTACCAAGGTGTTTCTATCTAGGATTTCGTACATAGAAATATCAATAAGCAAAGCAGAATAAGGAAAATAAAGTACTTTATGGAAGCCTAGATATTGTGGCCCCTGTATTAGGGAGGCAAATATATAGACTTTATGGAGTATGCTTAGCTCACTCAAACCTCTGCCAAACTCTTGGCTGGTTTCAAATGATGTCCAAGGCATCAACTAACAGACAGGGCTCCGTAGATGAAGTAATTTCACATACAAAATATCTCGTTACAAATGGCAGATGCATATACATATTCAACCTTGTCTTTGGGTTCATTCATCTGCTGGCTGAGTAGGTGAATCTCTTTAAAACTGGGAAATAGTATATTGAAATGGAAAGAAAAACGGATGTTGAACAGGAGACTTGATTTCTAGACCTAATTTTGCTACTGTCTTCCTGTGTAATCTTGAGTAAATCATTTAACCTTTCTGGGCCTAAATTTACCTTATCAAGAAATTGATGGAGTTGGAATA
>NW_007880405.1:0-559 GCF_000696425.1 Galeopterus variegatus
AAAAATTGAAAATGGAAAACAAAAAAACTAAGATGCAGCTCATCAATTTATATCTTTAAGGTGACACTCTTTTGATCCTTCTATTAACATATTAAAGTGAACACCTCTGCTTAAAAGAATGTAGTTATTGACAATAAAGCCCAGCACAACTTATAAAGCTAAAGGTCACCAAAGACTAGAGTCTCAGTATGTTTTACTGACCCTAGAGTTTGCCCATAATTCTAGGCTTCATAGGGAACGAAAACAAAATAATATTTGAAGCCTTGAGTTGATTTCCATTTGACAATAGAAAAATAAATAAATTGAAGGAGGCATTATTATACCAGCAAATAGTTGCATCTAGAAGGGTCCTTAACAACCATCAGGATCAACTCTCTATTATACAGAGGAGAAGAACACACAAGTACGTAGTGACTTGACCTGTGTCATGCAAGTGCCTGCTGAGAGAACTCAGGTCCCCAGTCTCCTAGGTTAATTCCATTTCCCCTTAGGACACTATTCTAAATAACAGATAATCTCATTACATGGCTTTTTAATTCACCTGAGATCTGCTTTTATT
>NW_007880406.1:0-559 GCF_000696425.1 Galeopterus variegatus
TTACATAATCAACATCTTTCTAACTCACATTTTGGTTCTTTGGTTCAGATCTTGGTCCATCCGTATCTCCTCTGACTCTTTAGCAAGTGTTATTAAAAATAAATAAAAGTGAGGCCGAGCCCATGGCGCACTCGGGTGAGTGCTGCGCTGGGAGCGCAGCAGTGCTCCCGCCGAGGTTCGGATCCTATATAGGGATGACTGGTGCGCTCACAGCGCTCACTGGCTGAGCGCGGTGTGGCCGGTCTCAAAAAGGACAAAAATAATCAATCAATAAAAATAAATAAATAAATAAATAAATAAGAAATTCTACCATTTGCAGCAACATGAATGAGCCTGGAGAAACTCATTCTAAGTGAAAGAACCCAGGTACAGAAAGAGAAATACTGCATGTTCTCACTCATAACCCAGAGCTGAATCCATAAATAGACAAATAAACAGAGACAGACAGAGAGAAAAAAAGAAACAATAATCACAGTAATACATTGAACTTTTAGAAAAAGAGAAAAGAATCATGGTTACTAGAGGTGGAAAAGGAGAGGGAGGGGGCTAATGAGGAAGT
>NW_007880407.1:0-559 GCF_000696425.1 Galeopterus variegatus
AGCAGGCAACTTGTTAATGCTCCCTTGTATTGGCTTTTCCTTCTTTCCTATTTCATTTCCCGTGCCCTATTAACTTTCTCCTTGCCATCATATTCTCTAATAGACTAGCTCAACTACCTCACATAAGATGTGATCTCAGTTCTGATTTCAGAATAACCCAGATTAACCAGCACATGTAGAAAGTTAAGAGCAGACCCAAATCTTGGATTTTAGCTCTGTAAGTTTAAAATTCCTCTTTCTGCTCCTCTGCCCTACAGGGTAAGACTTTGCAAAGAATCATCATTTTCTCAATTTATTACCTCATATTTTGTTTTATTACCTCTTCAAGACACATCACCATCTAGAAGTAGAACTAAATAAACTCTCTTTTACTGGTTACTCCTGACTCATTCTCCTTAATAAAAGAATGAAATAACCACTGTCCAGAAACTTATAAGCACATATAATGTTCATGTATAATTGCTCTTCAAATGCTTTTTAGTGGAGCTGATTCTATGAAGAAAAGAATAGATTACAGCACTGAGAGAAGATTGAGACTGTTACCATTGTGAGTTTAAAA
>NW_007880408.1:0-559 GCF_000696425.1 Galeopterus variegatus
AAAAAAAAAAAGGAAAGAAAACTTTTGAAAAATTATTTGGCAATCTCAGGAGAGAGTAAGATCTTGTCACTGGAGTTGGTCAAGTCTAATGTGGATAAAACTTGATACAATCACAGCCTGGGGAGCAACCAGCACATACCATAGGTTGAGGTTTGTTTACCATTGCCTCTAATAATGAGGCATTTTGGTAACCACTTCAGGCACTATCTCATTTAATCCTTAAAATAACACTAGAGGTTGGTATTATTTTATCGTCCCCATTTTACAAATGAAGGCTAATATCACATGATTGGTAAGGATTTAAATCCGGACTCTTCTGAATCTAAGCCTTGAGTATTTCATTAATTTTCTTATTACAATTAGAATGTCAAGATTTATGAAATCAAAGAAATGGATTTTTTCTACTCGTGAAATGTGAGGCACCTGTGGATCGATGTTTTGAACCTATTTGGGCCAATCCAGAGTCTCTGAAGGCAAACCATTTAGATCTATACTTCAAATGGTACTACTTTGTCTCCTTTGGTCTAGTTTTGACATCAATGTGTCTAACTCTACAATG
>NW_007880409.1:0-559 GCF_000696425.1 Galeopterus variegatus
GTGTGGCGGAGAGACGATCTGGGCAGGCTCCTCTTCCCTGCCCCCCCGATGCTGGCTGGGGCCTCCCTATGCTACCAGCCCCGTCTGAGATCCGCGGGGAGAGTGGGATTGTAGGCCGGTCCACAGGCCCCGGGGTGCCCCGTGTCGAGGTAAGCAAATGGCACGTCTCAGTGTGGAGCCGAGCCAACTGGAATGTCTGGCCTGCCCTCACTAAGCCGTCTGTCTCCGCCCCCACCCGAGAAAATGGAGGCAGCTCTGCTGTGGGCGCCTAACCTGGTGTGGTAGGCGGGAGCCAGGCGGGCGGGGAGCAGTCGTGCTTCGCCCCGCAAGTCAGGCTGGGCTGGGGGTGACTCACAGAGCTCACAGCGTTGGGCTGGTCCGGCGCACCTCACTCCGTTTCTGCGCCGGTTCCGCTGACTTTCCTGGCCTTTGTTGACTGGGCCGCTCTCCTGTTCCTGCAGCCGGGCTTGGGTGCTCTCAGGAGTCCTCCTCTGTGTTAGCCCCAAAACCTCGAACCTGCTGCCGCTTGTTTGTCGATGCAGGATCGTTGTTGAAAGAA
>NW_007880410.1:0-559 GCF_000696425.1 Galeopterus variegatus
CTGGAAAGTTTCTTAGCACATCTGCGACTCAGATTTTTCATCTATAAAATGCAGTAATTATTCAAGATAAAATAATTCAAGATAAAAACATAGATAAAATATCCATTATTGTAAAGCTTGATAGCATTTAATAAATTTAAGTCGTTCTATCATTATTATTATTGTCATCATGGAAACAACTTTAATTTTTATTTCTATTAGCACTGTTAAAAAATCTCTATAATTGGTAAATTTATAATATGCAGTTTTTAACAGTATTTCTTATGCCCGTATTACTTATGCCTCCGTTGAGTAGGACCAATGCACGTCATATATGGAATTTGTACTTTATTACAAGGCCAGTAGAAAGATATGTGAACATCTTAATCAAGGGAATAAATTGTCTGATTTAGAGCTTCAAACAGTGACTTTTGCTCTGGTGTACTTCATCAGTTTCAGGAGGGACAAGGTCTGAAACAGGAAAAAAAAAATTTTAGAAAGGTATTTTGATGATGCCGTGAGATGACTGTGCTATCATTACCTCCAGATAACTTTGGCTGAGTCGGTGGGTACAATAGGA
>NW_007880411.1:0-559 GCF_000696425.1 Galeopterus variegatus
AAGAAATGATACAAAAGAGCAATAAAATGAAAGCTGCTTTTTTGAAATGATAAACAAAATAGACAAACCATTAGCTAGACTACCTAAAAAAAAAAAGAGAGAGAGAGAGAGAGAGAGAAGACCCAAATAATAAAAATCAAAAATGAGAAAAAGGAGTCATTACAACAGATACCACAGAAATACAAATAATCACTAGGGACTATTATCAATCACTATACACCAACAAATTTGAAAACCTGGAAGAAATGGATGAATTTCTGTACACATACTTACTATCAAGACTGAACCAAGAAGAATAAGAAGACCTGAGCAGACCAATGAACAAGCTATGCCCAATAAAGAAAATCCCAGGACCAATGGCTTCACTGCTGAATTCAACCAAACCTTTAAAAAAGCATTAATACTAATCCTTTCCAAACTATTGTGAAAAATCAAAATAGAGGCCATTCTCCCAAGCTCATTCTATGAGGCTAGCATCATTCTGATACCCAAATCAGACAAAGACACAACAAAGAAAACTACCAGCCAATATCCTTCACGAACATTGATGTAAACATTC
>NW_007880412.1:0-559 GCF_000696425.1 Galeopterus variegatus
AGATTTTCTTCCTTTAATAAAGCTTGAATGGTACCTGGCATCTCAGCTCACTTTCTTTCATGATGGTGCTGAAACCTGAGAAGGGTTTTGGCCAACATTGTGGATGATCCCCTCTCTCTTGGGGTGATTGGCCCTCAGCCATCTTTCTTGGACCTGCCAAAACTGGATGCCTCTGGGACTCTCTCCTTTTGCCATTTCAGACCAATGCATCCAACACCTCTCTACTTTTGCCATTTCAGACCAACACATCCAACACCAGCCTTAATTCAGGATGAGTCAGTGGGTCTGTCCTGCCTACTTCTACAAGTTCCCTCAATGACTCTCTATGACTTTGGTCTCCACAAAGCACAGGTGCCTGGATGAAGCCCAGGCACCTGGCCAAGGGAACTCTTCTCATGCCACCCAGCTACTGAAGGATGCTTCATTAGTGGGTCATGTCTTTTTTCTCAAAAAGAAGATGGACAGCAGTGAGGACACTCTTTGCTGGCATGCTTCTTCTACCAGGACTGACTTCTCTTTATCACCCTCTAAATGGGATCCCCACAATCCAAACCTCCAT
>NW_007880413.1:0-559 GCF_000696425.1 Galeopterus variegatus
GGTCTTTTGGCTCTTGGGTATATTTGTGCCTAAATCCCCCCCAAAGTGGGGTTCTACATAAAACTTCTATGCTGGTTTACCTATTTCCAATAACCTGAGCAGAGTTTATCCGGAAAAGAAAGGCTACTGCTATCCAGCAACATGCTTGTGTTAGTTTCCTATGGCTACTGTAACAAATGGCAGCTTAAAACAACACAAACGTATTGTCTTACAATTCTGGAGGGCAGAAGTCCGAAATGGCTCTCCCTGGGCTAAACTCAAGGTGTGGGCAGAGCTGCACTCCTCCTGGGGCTCTGGAGGAGCACCCGTTTCTCTGCTAGGTCCACTTTCTGGGTCCAGTTTCTGGGCCCTGCAGTCTTTGGCTGGGGGCTCCCAGCCATCCTCAAAGCCAGCACTAGCTGGCTGTCTTCACACACATCAGATAGTCCAGGATAATGTCCCCATCTCAAGGTCCCTAACATCATCACAGCTTCAAAGTCCCTTTTCCCTTCTAAGGTAACAGACTACAGATTAGAATTAGGAAGGGACCATCTTTGGGAGACTGTTATTCTGCCAAACA
>NW_007880414.1:0-559 GCF_000696425.1 Galeopterus variegatus
AGGTCAATATTTGAAACTGCAAGACTCTGGAAAACCAGGCCCTGTGAAGTACATATGCTTTGCAGTATATTCCACATGAGACCTCGTCATCCGCATGGCCTTTACTGTCCACATTTCTATCAGCATTCTGCACACCACCACATAAGTCTCTAAGACATTCCAAACTTTCCCTCATCTTTTTCTCTTCTTCTAAGTCCTCCAAACTCCTCCAACCTTTGCCCATTACCCAGCTCCAAAGATGCATCCACATTTTCAGGTATCTATATAGTAATACCCTACTCCTCGGTACCAATTTTCCGTTTTAGTCCGTTTTGTGTTGCTATAACAGAAATACCTGAGACTGGGTAATTTATAAGGAAAAGAGGTTTATTTGGCTTACGATTCTGGGACAGCTGCATCTGGCATGGGCCTCAGGCTGGTTCTACTCATGGTGGAAAGTGGCAGGCAGCGGCAAGTACAAACAGATCACATGGCGAGAGGAAGGAGAGAGGAAGCAAGAGAGAGAGAGAGAGGAGGTGCCAGGGTCCTATAAACAACAAACTCTCGCAGGAACTAATAA
>NW_007880415.1:0-559 GCF_000696425.1 Galeopterus variegatus
TCCATCATGGCATTCATCACCATGGGCACAGATGGCGTTCTCTTCCAGCTGTCCCCCAACCCCGGTACCAGCTTTAAGTTCCATCCACTGAATGCTCCCAAAAATATTGCATGCAATGATGCCTATGACCTTATTTCTCAGTCAGAAATAAGTGTACACTATGACCTTATTTCTCAGTCAGGCCAGTAAATCAGGAAAAGTATGGGTTCTGAAAGCATCATACCAACAGTACACATCACCTGTTGCTATGGGAACCCAGGTGACCTGGGAGCTTAGTGGTCTTTGTGATATTTGCCAGTAAATGGTGGTACTACTGTCATCCTGCACAACCACTCAGCATCTTCCCTACAGTGCCCACAGAACACAACGAGCACTTACCAACACCTCCACATCCAAATGTTATGGCATGGGAAATTTAAAATCATCAATATGCTACTTTGTTTCCTAAAGACACAAATGCACGGAATTTAGGTTTTAAAAGGTGATCAGAAAGCCTGCGAGAAATACACGTGTACTATAAACAAAATCAGCAGGAGATTCTATCTGCCTCTACACCTTG
>NW_007880416.1:0-559 GCF_000696425.1 Galeopterus variegatus
TGGGGTCTCTGAGCCACTGGAGGCTTGGAGTGTGGTTTGAATTTAGAGAAGAATTTCTTCCTCTGTCAGCCAGAGCCAATGCTCTCACCTTTCAATATGGGCCATACATGGAATGGGAGGTATAGAGCAGAGAGGGCCAGAATCCCTTCATATATGGAAGTGGAGCAGGTCACTACAGCAAAGTAGCATCTCTTGAGGGAAGCAAAAATGAGTGGTAAGAGGTAGATTTCTCTGAAGGCTTCATGAAGTGTTTTGGCAGGGGAAGTTCTTTTTGATGTGATGATGCAGATCTACTCTACTTAGCCATCAAAGCCCTAAGATAGTTGCAGAATTGGAAGTCTTTCCACTAAGTGTGCCTTAGCCTGCTGGGTCCACTCCTTCATATCCATAAACCCTGGCTTCTGAAAAACTAGTAACCAGCTTGCACTGAGAAGTCTCAGAGATGGAGGAACTTCAGATGTAGGCTGTGCCTATTTTGTTAGTTCAGTTGTCTCATCGAGGAATTGAAATAATTAGTCCTTTATAAGACATGTTAGGGCCGGCCCCGTGGTTCACTGGG
>NW_007880417.1:0-559 GCF_000696425.1 Galeopterus variegatus
CATAATAATCAACCACATTGTATATTGACAAAATAAAAATTTAAAGGAAAAAAAAAAGTTTCCAGAGGCACTGTAATACATTCCTTTACAGACATCTATTGAGTACGTCCATATTCCAGGTATTGTTCTTCAATAATGATTATAGAGAAATAACATGGTCCTTTGCCTGAAGAAATCTATTCATTCATTAGACAAATATTGAATGCATACCATATGCAAGTAGTCTACATCCTGGGCATAAAGATGGGAAAAAAACAAAGTTCCGGCCCCAAGGCAGTTTATATTATCGTGGGAGAAACAGTCTATTAACAAATACTAATATAATGCAAGTAGCAATAAGATTAAGGAAGAAAAATAAAGTGGAATACCAGATGGAGAGTGATGGGGCTACTTTAAATAGGATCTAGGCTGAGCAGGCCTTCACGGTGGGGTCACAGTTGACAAAGACGTAAATGAAATGAGGGTGCATGCTATGCAAATATCTGAGGAGAGCACCCCATTTAGGGAACAGTAACAAAAGCCTCAATTAGTGTGTTTGAGCAATGCCAAGAAGGTTGGT
>NW_007880418.1:0-559 GCF_000696425.1 Galeopterus variegatus
CAGTTCATGTAATATTGTTGCCATGCTGTTGAAAATTTGAACATAAAAACCTTTTTTGAAAGTGAAGCTTAATTTTTTAAAAAACCTGTCTTGAATCTTTTTATAAAACAAAGGGGTCTTCTGACATGTAAGCAATAAGCCACAGGTTTACCCTATTTTATCAGCATAGATTTTATTTCTTTTTTATTTTATCTCTTTTTTCTTATCCCTTAATCAACATATATTTTAGCTTAGAACTAAGACTGCACTGAGCTTTTAGAAGTTTGGTTATCAAATTAACAAATATTTATTAAGCACTTACTAAGTGCTAGGCACTATGCTCTATGCTCAGGGTATAGTGGTGAACAAAATAGGATTCTGTTCTAGCAACGTGTGCAGCCGTGCAGGCGAGACAAGCAACAGGCAGACAGGCCATTACAGAAGAAAACCAGCAGGACGGTGAGATGAGCGGTAAAGGGGAAGCAACACCAGAAAAGGTTGTCGGGGAAGGTCTCTCTGAGCAGAGGCCGTTGAGCTGAGGCTGGAGGTCTGAGAATGAACAGGTGCGTGGAGAGCTGGA
>NW_007880419.1:0-559 GCF_000696425.1 Galeopterus variegatus
AGACTAAACTTCTTAAATTGGATTCAGGCCTTCCTCCATCTGGTCTGAACAGTCTTTTCCTGTGTTGCTTCCTTCCATGCCCTACAAACACCACCTTTACCCCAGCCTCCACACAAGTATCACTTGCAACTTTTTGCCTCTGTGCTTTGGCTCATCCTGTTCCTACAATGTTCAGCTCGGATGCCACCTCCTCCAAGAAGCCTCCCATGATCCCTCACTGTTGATAGGACTTCCTTCTCTCTCCCCACTCCTTCACAGCACTTGCTGCCTGCACCAGTTTTGTGGCCAATTGTCCATGATACATAGTGTGTTTCTATACTGTCTTCTCTCTGCATACATTTTTAGCTCTTTGCAGTTCAGGAATTGTGTTTTATCACTCATGCCTGAGAACAGACCCACCCTTTATGGCTATGCAGAGCACAGATTATAGACTTCAAATCATTCATCTCATTGCCACCCTAAATTATCTCCAGTTTGAGATTTGGAGCATATGGATCCCACACTGCTCTTCACCTGGCATGGTGTGATGCACATAGGAAGTGCCCAGGAAATATTTAAC